>NW_016826070.1:30793-65256 GCF_001698545.2 Rhinopithecus bieti
AGGAGTGGGTAGGAAAATGAATCTTTCTTTCTACGTCATGAAGTTGTTAAGCTGTAAGCCCACAGCTACGGGCAGCCATGATTCCAGCCTTGAGAGGAATGCATTTGCAAAGGATGGAGTGGCACCCAGACAGGCTCAGGGGGTCACTGGAGACAAACAGCTTTGGTCTCAACTAAACCTCCCGGTTCTGATTCCTTAAGCCACTGAACCTCATTATCATTTTTTTCTAACTTAAGCTAATTTGATTGGGTTTATGTTACTTATAACCAAGAGAGTTCTGAATAATACAAATGCCTAATACTCCCACCAATTAATGGCACAGGGGCTTGAATCAAAGCAATCTTATTTCTATAATCCTCTTTTTTATTAATAGCTTTCAGCATTAGACTAACTTGCAAGGAAAAAAAGGAAGAAATAACATTTTTGAGAGTCAAAGTAACTATTTTTTTATTCAAACTTGATTTTACAATCAAACATATCTCCACTTTAAAGAAAGTACCTACTACGCATTTATGACATGCAAGAAACTCCCAATCAATTATTTCATACATGCAGGACAACCATTAGTTATAACCATCAAAGCTTTTATCCTGTCTTCCACGTGGCTTTATCAGCCAAGAAGACTGTGCGCATCTTTACTTTCTGTAGTTCGTCCTAGAAAAAAAATTTTTTTTTTTTTGCTTTCCAAATAGAAAATTTCATTATAAATATGAAAGCACTAGGTAGACAGGATTTCTCAAACTTTCTCTGCAACCATATCTCCAGTTTCTAACCTCCAGGTTTCTTTGCTAGAACTGAGAGTTAGGAAGTGAGTGCTGAATCTGAGTACGAGGAAAAGATCTGGGTACATGTCATGACACTGTACTCCTATGAATCTTTTATGGCTCTGTCCCCGTGGATTCCAGGTATTGAAAGCTCTTATCTACTAAGATGTATTAATTCAAAATGATTCATCTTCTCATTTTAAAATTAAAATCTTATTAAATATCCATCAGAGCCTTACAGCAAGAATGAGTTACTACTACAGCCACTGAAAATAGCTCATGATCCCAATAACTACCTCCAAAGACAAGTAGAGACTCAGGAGTCCAGTCCAGGAACCACTACTCCACTCCAGCAACAACGCTTCAGAGAAGCTTCCAGCACTGACCTTCCTATAGGCTTTGATCCTCTTCCCAGGAGTACAATACTGAAAACATGGCTATCACCTTGAAAAAGCTCATTTGCACACTTGATTCAGCTTTTCCATAATGCCCGTATTAATTGAGCCTACATAGAGAACTGAGTTGCTATCGATTTTTTAAAGATACTAGTTAAAAGAAAAAATACAAAAAAACCCTAATTATTTTGGTACAGATATAATCTGCTGTAGATAAACTGTGAACTAAATCTGCCCTGTCAGTCCCTTTAACCGTATCAACACCTTCAAAACAGAGATTACAGAGGGTAATATCCTAGTAAAATGGAAACAAAAAGATTACTTCCTCTTAAGATGAAAAGCAGAGTTTTACCAAGTAATTCAGTAATAAAAGCAATTGAAAATAAAATTCAGAAAGTATAGAAGAGTTTCAAATAAAAAGTATAACCCATCCTTAGTGCTCCAAATCCCCAGAAAGGATCGCTTTTGACTGATGCCTCTCTGATGCGTTCATGCTTCTAGTTCATTATTTATCAACATTAAGCAATGGCTACTGACACCCTGATAGGAAAGTTGATGAATTCAGATCTTTTTTACCTCCCCGATTCTGTCCCTACTCATTATTTTCTTTGAACTCTTTTAGTGGAGACAACCACATTTTAAATTTTCATTAATTCTTTGTTTTTCTGATTGCTCCCCTGTCATGACCCATTCTTGTGTTGCAGACAAAATATTCTCAGTTTGAAGAGCTAATTTAAAATATGTTCATTCTTTTCCTTGAATTGTTTCTTCTTATGACAGTTGTTCTTTCATTCTTCCTTTTCCTGCTTTATGCTGCTCGTTTTCCTCTATGGTCTTGTGCTCTTCAGTAGACTGTTCCTATTGAAAATCAACTAGGTTGGTACTACAGGTGCCTGGTGAGGCTCTCCTCTGCTTCCGAGTAAACTGCTTTCTCTATAAGCCTCGCCCCTGAATATGAAGCCTGGCCTAGAACTCTGCACACATGGCAAGACTTGTCAAGTGGCTGAACCTCCCTCCACTTTTTAGGGTATGGGCAGGGAAGGGCAGAGAAGTTAGTGCTCTGTGCCCCTTTCTTGCGGGTGTCATTCCTTATATGGAGCCCTAGCCCCTTCCCCAGGGCAAACTGCCTAATATCCGTAGAGTAATTGCCTGAGTTCATCCTAGTGCTGACAAACCACACAGCCGCTCTGCAGACAGTCCCTTAATCAGCCACCTCCACTTCTGGCCTGCCTCCAATCGCTCCTCCAGAGCTGCCTGCTCCATTGCAAGGAGAAAGCACTTCTATCTCTGCTGCAAACATAGTGCCTGCATGAGCTCTAAGCTGGGACTCCCTCCATACCATTTATCCACCAGTATGATACCAGTGGACTTCTTTGTCCAGAAATTCAGTAATAGCTCTCATCTTTGAAAAATTTCCTCCCCTCTGTTCTTCCTATCATTTCAGTAAGATTTGGAGAAGTGAAAATGAAAGCAGGCTGCATGTACCATCTTAAAATCTGGAAGCCCCTAAAAAGAACATTTGTTTAAATGTCTTTTGGTCCTTTTGCTTTAAGTCTTTTCTCATCTATAAATTTCTTTAACAACTGGCTCAATACTCGTCTCCTCTTCCAAGGGACTCCTCAAACCAGAAATGACATACTCTTTATCTTCTAAATCCTTTCAGCTACTCTGTAAGCAGTTATACCAGGTTTTTCATTTGTTTATATTTCTGCTTGTTTCTTGAACACTTGTCAAGGTTGCTTCTTGTGAAAAGTACCTCAAACTCATAAAGGTACCTCAATGACTGGGCTCACAGATACTTCTGACACCTTGCTTCCTTCACTATTGCATTCCCTATAAAAAAAAAAAAACAACAACTCATAAACAAAGCAAGACACAGAAGAGGCACTAAAAATATACTGGATAAATGAGTAGGCATTTATCAAGCATTATTATTTAGCAACTGTTCCCTTATAGATTTGGTAAAGGTCTACTATGCACCAGGCCACAAAGTAAGCACTTCTGATGCTCTAAAAAAAAAACAAAACCAAAAACAAACAAACAAACAAACAAAAAAACAGAAATAAAGACTCAGTACAAAGCTTCCAAGGTGGGTCTCTGACATTACCACTTAGATTTCTTCCCTGGTTAACACAAAGTCCAATGGGTTCCAAGCTCAGGGTCTCTACTGAGGGCTCATACACACCTTTATGTCTTCTTTATTCTAATAAATGGTCACAATGTAAAAACAGGTCTCCCAACAGAAAGAACCCCATTAATGTAATCTCTTGAACCTGAAATGAGCCTCAATAAAGATCTCTCTAAACAGAGATAGCTGATTGACCTTCAAATAAACGAGAAAGAGCCACCAGCGCCTGTGAGGAGGAAAGCTAGCTGCTTTACTACTCTTCCTGCACCACACAGTTATCAGCTGACTCAGCGGCAACCACGCAGCTCAGATGGTTATATAATCAGAAGGCCTGGGGTTGAACACTTCCCAGAAGCAGTCATCACAGATGAAAGCAAAAAAAGGTAAAATGCTGGATTTGGGAGAAAAATCTGCTCTGGGTTGACAAACCAAACAAATGGGGATGAAAAACTGAAAATGGGGCTGATCACACCAACCACTTCTTTTCCTCTTTTTGCTTTTCCATTCCTAGCAGATGTTACATATAAAAACTTACACAGGCTCCATTGTCCTGTGATCTTTCACCTGGGAAACATGTTTCTCAAAGGATAATCTGAGACTCAGCCACACTCTAATTACCTGGGAGAATTCTGAACTGCAGATTCCTGGGTTCCACCCCAGACCTAATAAATCATTCTCTCTGGGGAATCCACTTTTCTAACAAGCTCTCCAGGTAGTTCCCTAGGCACAGCAAAGTCTGAGGACCAGAGATCCAGGTAGATAGACCTCCACTTGGGCCAGCACACTAATTTCTTGACTTGCAAAAAAGAATATGAACCATTCTGATATGTGTGGAAATCCCAAAGCTTATACTCTGCCCTCACCGACAACACGAACACCAAAACTCAAGACCCTAGCTTTTAAAAGCAACACTCAGGCTGGGCACCATGGCTCATGCCTGTAATCCCAGCACTTTAAGAGGCCAGGCAAGCGAATCACTTGATGACAGGAGTTCGAGACCAGCCTAGCCAACATAGCAAACTCCCATCTCTACTAAAAATACAAACAATAAGCTGGGTGTGGTGCTACACACCTGCAATCCCAGCTACTCAGGAGGCTGAAGCAGGAGAATCACTTGAACCTGGAGGCAGAGATTGCAGTGAGCCGAGATCGTGCCACTGCACTCCAGCCTGGGCGAGACAGCAAGATTCCGTGCCCCCCCAAAAATGAAATTCACAGGCATTTAGAAGCATTAGATGCAAAAACTGTTGTTGAGCACAGAATCCACTGCATAACAGTTCTTGCTATAATCTGAATTTGTCCCCCGAAATTCCTGTGTTGGAAACCCCATCTCCAATGCAGTGGTGTCGGGAGTTGGGGTGTAATAAGAGGAGATCAGGTCAGGTGGCTCTGGCCTCATGAATGGATGAATACTGTTATCACAGGAGTGGATTATCTCAAGAGCAGCCCTCTCTCATTCTCTTTAGAGTAACATTTCATCCTCTTTTGCTCCTCTGCCTTTGGCCACGGGATAAGGAGCAGCACACAGGTCCTCCCCAGATTCCAGCGCCATAGTGTTGGACTTCCCAGTCTCCAGAATAGTAAGCCAAATAAATTTCTGCTCACTATACATTATCCAGTCTGTGTATTCTGTTATAGCAACATAAAATGAACTACAACAGTTCCCTAATATGAAATTTCTTTCTCAAATGGTAAAAACTTAGCTTCTCTGAGAAACTGTCATGTTGCTTTTCTAAGACTGAAACATTATATTCAATATAATGAACAATTTTGGGAACAATATATTCCCAAAGCCCTTATTAACATTTCATGACCCTACATGATCTGACCCCTGCCTCTCTGATCCCCTCCTCCAGCTATACTGGCCATGTACAGGTATGTATGCATAGGTATGTGTATATGTTCGTATGTATACACACACACATGTACATCTGTGTATGTCTTCTTAGGCAAGTGGCTCCAATCCTCTCTGGAATAAGGCACTATAATTTTAAAAACAGTATAAGCATATAAGCTATACCAAATGAAATTTTAATTTCAGAGTCAGGAAAATGACAGAGCCTAACTTGGCTTCCTGAAGGAGCTTTCTTTGTTGCTTAAGTTTTACACAATAAAGGAATGAACTAAACTCATACTCAAAAATAATTTAGAGAAGCCAGGTTTAGTGATATATATCCGTAATCCCAGCTATTTGGAAGACCTCATCTCTAATAATAATAATAATAATAATAATTTGGAGGGAAGAGACACTAGTTTCAATTGAAACTTCTCCTATTTAAGAATTTTAGGCTTTTATCTCTCAAGCAATAAATGAATACTGATCACTATTAATATCATCCTTGAAAAGGAAAATTTGCTAGACTCTACCTATCACCTGTTTAGAGCAGACATGTTCAATAATCTGTTTGTTGCCTCTCAAATGCAAACATAAACAGCAAAGGAAAAAGTTGAAGACATTTAGTCCTTGAAAGGATACCATGAAGTATGCAAACTGAAATTCTATAGAAGAGGGACCATTTCCTACAAATAAAAACCAATTCCTCTGACACTGAAATCTCCCCACGTCCATTTCTGATCTTCCTTAGCAAAACATAAAGACACACAGCTAAGGGGAGAAAAGTCAGTTTTACAATCAGGTGAACGTGGAGTCAAATCCCAAGGATGGTGCTCACTAGTTTTGTGCCTTAGACAAGTTACTTAACTTTTTGAACTTTCATTCAATTATAAAATGGATATATTACCTACTGTTATATAACAATGGGAGTTATAAGATACCTTATACAGGTCTTATTTTCAAGGAGAAGAGCTCTATCCATTCATTCTTGGAATATATTTATATCTATATATATAGAGAAATATCTATCTATCTATCTAATCTATCTATCTATCTATATCTATATAGAGAGAGATATATAATATAGAGAGATATATATCATGTGTGAACCTGACAAACCTCTCTGGTGACCAGCCCCAGGAACATAAAAAGGCACAAGGCAAGTTGATCCTGACCTCAGACACTTAACTTTCGTTGAGGAAAACAAGTCACACATACCTGAAAACCGTAATTAATGATGGGGAAAGTGGCCTGTTTTAGAGGCAAACATACAAAACTGGGAATCAGGCCTGAGTTTATAACACATATCTGTGAATGACCTTAGACAAGTCATTTATCTGTGGGTCTCCGTTTCCCTGGCTGCGGCCCTACAACAGGGCTGAACTAAGTATCTTTTAGCCTTCCGAGGTCTACGGTTACGATTTGTAATGAAAAGTGAGGCTCCAAATGCTATGGAAGTTCAGAGGGGACACACGGGTACGCTGGTTTGGGGAAACTCTGATATATATATATCTGTACTGATATATAGCAGAACTCTGATATATATCTGAACTTAGACTTGCACTCAGACTCGAAGAATGGAAAGGACTTGGGATACCGAGAGGATAAGAGCTGGGGAAATACCCAGAGCAATCCAAAGGAGAAGTGGGTCAAGGACCTTTTAAGAGCTAATGAGATTAATTGAGTTGGCGAGGTACAGTGCCAGAGATGGAAAGGGAGGGAGACGTCAGACCCCAGAGGGTCTGAATAACAGAGGAAGGAGTCTGGATTTTGTCCTGGAGGCAACAGGAGCAATCAGGGGGCAACAGGAACAATCAGAAGATTCTAAGCGGTTATAAATTGCTGAGGGAATCCCATTTCCCTGTCTCCATGTTTTCATGAGGAAAAGCATATTTTATTCCCAAGGACTGAAAAATACTGGAAATATATTTTCCACCTTTCTTCAAATTTATCTTACTTCCCCGATTGGGGAAATACCCAAATAGCAAGACTGGAAGAAGGAACGGAGCACACATGGCCCAGGACCGCCACCTCTGCTTCCGAGTGCCTGCAGTGCTGGCAGATAAACTCAACCGAGGGAGGAACAACAAGTCTGATGGTGGCCACAAGCTAATCAATGTTCTTCAATCCAGTTTACCAATAATAGAGCTGATAAATGAATGCCCATTTCTATTGACTATTTATCAACTGATTTAGAATTGAAAAGGGAGAAAAGGCGATTTGATTTACCACCACCACCACCACTGTTGCCAACATAAATAAAGGGGCCAATAGCAGTGCTTCAGAAAGACTAGCCAGGTGGCAGCTGGCAAGATGGACTGAAGGAGGAAAAGGCCAGAAGCCCGTAAATCAGTTGTGGAGCTCCTACAGTAATCCAAGCATTAAGTGAATCATTTATAACCATCAAGTATTATCCAGGGTCTAATCGATATCTGCTTAAATCAAAACATGTACTTGAGCCAATCTGCAAGAGTAAATCAAAGAGAACAAAAAACTAAGGCTTAATTACTAACATATGCATATATATATGTATGTGTGTGAATACATATACGTATTTTTAAATCAATTAACATGCTTCATATCTAAAACTGCTTCTGCCTACCAGTAGGATCACTAATTAAAGGAACCAAAACAATTTTATAAAGATATAAAAGAGAAGCAATCAACCAGTCCAGAACCCTGGAGTACACAGAAGACTTTTATTATGTTACAGATTGATATAATATAGCTCCAAAATAAAGAGAGAGAAAGCTCATGTAACTTGTCCACAGTTTTAAAGAGATGATCATTCTGTCAACCTCCTCTAACAGGATGTCTCTTGGACTTCTAAACCTCAAAAGGTTCTGCTGTTTTCTAAGTTAGCAGCCTTTGAAAACACTACCAAGCACTTCTCCAAGTCACTTATATTTCATACAGCCTAATTAGATCAAATCAAGTTGTGTTAGTATTGCTACATTTATATAACAAAGCCTGTACATTTTCACTAGTCAGAATCCTGATTTTGCCTATACATTTGGCATCCAACACTTAGTTAAATGCCTCCTTATTCCCCCCAAAATGGAATTTATGACAATGTTTGCATACTCATCACTTTGTTTCAGACCTCATACAATGTAAACATGAATTCCTTAAAAAAAGAAGAGTTGTTAAAATTGCAATCAGAAACCAGTGGCTAAGTGGGCTCAGACACCTATGGCTTTCTAATGTCTTCTAGATACAAACCAAGACTCCTTATTAGGGCTATAAAACCCTCCTCTAATTATCCTAAATTCTCAAACACAATCTTTACTCCTTATTATTCTCTGTAATAATAATAATAAAAAGTCGCCACACTAGCTCATGTCCGATCCTCCTTCTTTATATATGCTATTACCCCAAAGTACCACCTCAGCTCCTCCAAAGTAATCTGGAGATGAAAACTATTTGCAGAGGTCGAACAGTCACTCACTCTGCTACTCCATCCACACACTGGAGATTAGAGTATGCTCACTAGGTTCACTAAGAAACAAATCCTGTAGGGTTTTAGTTAGGCAGAATCCTGAGTTTTGTCTACCTCTCTCTTGACCTTCTGTAAGGTATTTTACAGGTATTTTCTGTAATCTACATTCCTGGGATCCCACCCAAGTTTCTTTGGTAGAAGAACGATGAAATCCTCTGCCAGACAGAAGGGAGTGAATATTATGAGGCAAATTTTTAATTTGGATTAAGAAACCATCCATCTGGTCCCAACAAACTGTCCTTCTGAAAAAGAAGTGAACCATATAGTAAACTCCAGGTTGCAACACACACCACTTAAAATGCATTCTTAAAATTACCTCCTTCATGCCTGACCAACACAGGTGTGATAGCCTCATTACTTTATGTTTTGTTAGTATCCACATCAGTCTCTGTGTTTTTTATGAGTGCTCTTGGTCTAAAATAATAGATACATAGATAAATGTAATTAACTTTCCTCTGCACTTAGATTTTAGACATGTAAATTCCTTAAGATAGGAGTCATATATTTGGTGTTTCCTCAAAATTCTAAATATAAACTTCTGCACAAGGAATTTAGAAACAAAATGAGAAATATCATATTTGTATATGATGACAGATATTGAGTTCCCTGCACAACGAATGCATTTGCTATCTTGATAGGATCTATACAGTGATTCTGTACCTATGCACTCTGGTCTCGCTGTAAGTCATTATGGTCTGCTCTGGTCTCATTTACTCAGCATTTCCTAAGCACTTGTCAATGTGTCAGGCACTGTGCTAGACATTGAACTAGATAAATAGATCAGGAATGGTCCTGCACTCAGAGCTTGGAACCTAGGGGAAGCTAGTCAGTCCTCAACTATCTGGAACTCTGTGCATACCGACGGCTCTCTTGGGCTTCCTGCACGACTGATTCCCGTGACTGTGCATCCTCCTCACAGCAGCTCCTCTGCCACTCTACACCACTGCTGTTCCAAAAATCACTGCCCTCTGTATCACACCTGGGATGTCACTTCCCTTACACCCTGTGCATGTTAACATTTTAATTCCTTTTTGTCCAAAAGGAATGGCAAGAAACTGCATGGCCAGTATTAATTAAGGTTATCTTTCTCTCATTAGGAGGTAAGAAAGGTGGTTCATTTTTGGCTGAAAGCTAATATGGACACAAAGAACACATAAACATGGATATAGGGGGCACATCTACACATCTGGCAGGATACCAGCTAGCAACTAAAGAATGCTAAGTACTAAGACCAAAAAGAATGGTTGGAGTCTGAAGAGGGTGGGGAATTCTTGGGAGTATCCTAAAAACACAAATGTTTTTTTGAAATGCCGCGACTTCAGAAATGCAATGAGAAAACAGCAACCTTCAAGGACAGTCCCTTGCATTAGCACCAAGGGGTTATCCCTGCTCCCCATCCTATACAGGTGAGATATGAAGCTTAGGCCCACAGAGTGCAGCAAGGTTGTGCCCAGGGGCTTGGGCCAATGCCAAAGGCAAATCATTCTGCACTGGCACAGGCAAGTGCTCAGAGAAGGAAGAAAGGAATGTACCTGGCCTTCCTGGACTTCGTCCTGGCTGCAGAGTCAGCGCAGCTCCTCTTCTCTTTGGCCTCCTTGGTGCCTGAGGCCTCCCGGGGCTTCCGTGTCTTCTTTACCCCATCTTTTTGCTTCGGCTCCTTGTGCTCCTTGGCCTTCTTCGGCTCCTTGGCCTTCCTGGGTTCCTTTGGCTCTTTCGGTTCTCGTTTCCTCTTTGGCTTGGGCTCTCTGTCCTTGCTTCCCTTTGCTGCACCCTCTTGGTCTCCTGGCTCCTTTTTCTTCCGTTTCTTCTTCACTCCAGTACCTCCTCCTCCACTGTCCTCCATCCCATTATGGGATGTCATTTTCCTAGGAAAAAGGGTAGCAGCTTCCTCTTCAGCAGTATATAGGTCCTTCTGGGGCAGACAGTGACTAGCAACATCTTCAATTTTCTCTTCTTGATCAGTGCTGCAGTCAAATGGGGATGGAGATTTGTAGTCAAAATTGACAGAGGCATCAGACATTGGGGAGTGATTCAAAACTTTTAAATTTGACAACTGTAAAAGAAAGAGAAACAAGCATATTACCCTTCCAATGCATACTTCATACAAAGAGACTTACCCAGTTTGAATACATGGATTTGCTCAACAAATATTTACTGAGTTCCCACTCTCTGTTAGTTCCTATTGTGATAGGCCTTGGAGACAGAGTGGCAAACAGGACATACACGGCCTTTAAACTTGGGGAGCTGTGCCAACGTGTTGTTAGCATACTAAATCAGGATCATCCAAAGATACACCTTTGATTTTAACTAAAAATTGTGCTGTTCTGTATGATCATCTAATCTAGCCATCAGACTGAGCACCAAATAACCTTTGGCCAATTGCAGAAACCAAACTACCTGTATAGGAGGAAGTTTTATTGTGATAGATGCCATTAGAAAGGATGTGTCACAGGTGCTGAAGGCATCCCCAAAATGGAAGTTGCAAAGCTGTTTTTGAGCACCAACAAACAAAAGTACAGCCCCCCAAAGTGACCACTTTTTAAGAAAACATCCCTTTGGGTATAGAAGTTATATCTCATTCTTTCAGGTCTGGTGTTGCAAAAAAATACTTACAATTTCATAACAAAGCTAAGGTTGGTGATAATCGGTAACAATGTGGGTGTTAGTTTCAAGGAATAGCACCTTCTCCTTGGTCTGGAACAAAGAAATAACTTAAGGAGAGCCTGGGAGGGATAAGCAGGCTTTCTAGGAAGACAGTTACAATCATCTTTGCATGATGGCTTAGAAACAGCACCATTTGTGAGGAACCTGTTCTCTTTACAAGAGGCCCAGCATGTGCTAAAGGGCACAGACAGTTGCCCAGGTGGCTTTCCCTTCAGTATGCCGGTTATCCATTCTGTGCTCAGACTTCCTGGCCCACCCTGGTAGTTACAGAGACTGTAACATTCAGCTGCGTATTTCCCCTTCTGTTTTTTCCAGTTTCTTTCCCTAGTCCAATGCTCCCAAACATAACAATGAGAATCCCAGGAGAAAAAGATGAAAGAAAAGAAAGATTTGGGGTGGGGAGGGGAAGAGATCTTTATCATATCAATACAGTCCAGCCTCATAAGCCTAAACACAAAGAGAACTGGTCATTCCGGCAGGACTCACTACTTTAAAAAAAAGAAAAAAGAAAAAAAAGAAAATAATTCAGTTTATGGTCTCATTACTGATTGAGCACTTGAGATGGCTTGGGAAAGGAGCTAAGTGGACAAAAGGAATTTAAAATCAAATGCAAAAAAAAAAAAATGGTTAAGGTGGTCAATTTTCTATCATATGCTTTTACTACAATTTTAAAACTGTTTTAATGGAATAAAAGGCAAGAAGAAATCTAGCAATGAGGTGACAGGTATCCAGGTGAAGCTCAGCTCCTGTGAAGTGCAGAGCCGTCCTCGGGAGATTCTTGAATTCTGTGCCAAGGACAGCTGGCCCTCAAGGAACAAGTTTTTGCTGAGCATGCAAGGGTGTACAGACTGAAAAAGGACAAGTCACAGGTTTCTTAGGCTTTCAAAGATAACATAAAAGATCTACTCCCACCGAGGCAGCTCTCTGAAGGTCAGAGTGAGACCCTGTCTTTTCAGCTCATATCTCACGTCCAGGTCTCTTTTCTGAAGGACAGGGGTCCCCAAATAAGCTAGAATCAGGTGGCAGTAAGGGGGTATTCAATCCTTAGGCAATAGCAAGAGCAGCAGCTAACATTTATTGAAAACATGCCATATGGGTACACTAGGGCTTGTGCAAGGCATGTTTCATGACCTCTAAATCTTTATAACAATCCCACAGGGTCAATAAAAAGATGCCAGTTTTGTACACAGAGAAATGGAAGGTTAGTGATGTTAACTAGTGTGCCCAAGGCCAACGGCTACTGAGTGCAGGAGTTTAGATTTGAACTATCCATCTGGCCAAAGCTAACACTCATTTCATTGAGCATTGTATGACCTCCCAGGGAACTACAATGATTGCTAGGCCATGAGACCAGCATGATGAAACTTGGTTAGAAATGTTAAATGCAGCCAGGCATGGTGGTTCGCACCTGTAATACTAGCACTTTGTGAGGCTGAGGTGGGAGAACCGCTTGAGGTCAGGAGTTAGAGACCAGCCTGAGCAACACAGCAAGACCCTATCTCTAACAAAAAAAAATTTTTAAAACATTTGCCAGCAGTGGTGGTGCACACCTGTAGTCCTAGCTACATATGAGGCTGAGGCAGGAGGATCACTTGAGCCCAGGAGTTTGAAGTTACAATGAGCTATGATTGTGCCACTGCACTCCAGCCTGGGCAACAGAGCAAGACTCTATCTTTTAAAAATAAGAATAAAAGTTAAATGTGATGGCATATGCAATCACTTTGGGAAAGGTCATGTAGTTGTTGATGAAAAAGCAGGTACTAGTAATAAAATATATAAAATTACAATTGAAAAGTCTACCAGAAATGTTTGTATTTTTAAGGCACCTTGTTGGGAACTATGAAAATATATTTGCTGAAGATTAAAAAATATTAGACAAAAAATAATTTCTTTCATGTGTCTCAAGGTCAGTGGGGGGAGAGGCAAAGAGCCTAAATAAAAGCTTTGTTTCAGCTTCTACCAAGGGCATTAAAGTACCACTTTGAAACTGGCCCTAAAACGAACAGGGTGGAGATGATGGGCCACAAGGTGCCAAAAATATTTTACAAATTATAACAACAATTTAAATAGAGACAAGAAGCTAGGAAAACAAGAATGAAATGGAGAGGGTCCGCGGGTAACACATGCAACAATGCTAGCTCAAAAACTGCACTGTTAGTAAAAAACCTGTTTCTGTGATTCAAAATTGTCAATCTACAATATTCCTGGAAAAGACACTTAAAGACATGAATCTAAATAAACCAGATCAGGTCAGTTGAAAAGGAGTTAGGAACTGATGAAAAAGTTACGGCCCTGGGCAGTGGTTCCCAGAGGTCCACAGACAAACCTTTAACAATTATTCAAGAACTTGAAAGTCAAAACAGATTCTAATTAAGAAAATCATCCAGAAAAATGAGTGTATCTGTTACATAATCTTCTTCATCAGTTATAACCATTTCCACACCTTTTCAACAGAAGGCCTTGAAATAATATGCTAAAACTCAGGCAGCAAAAACCAGTAAATTTCAGTACATCAGGTTAAAAAAAAATTAAACAAGCATATTTCACTGTATTTTTTTGTTCTGGGTCAGGAAACACAGATTTCTATCTGTAAGGAATCCATACATGGCTACCTGACATTCATTGCCTGTAAGCTGCTTCCAAGCTAGTCTTGTTCTCTATCCAAGTTCCCAAGGGATAGAGAGAGACAGCTTTTCATTCTTATTCATATAAACAGTATTTACTGGCCATTTAAATGTTTCTTCAAATATTGGCATGGCAAACAGGTATATATAGAGATAGAAGGTTGAAAGGGAAGATACTCTCCAAGTTGTGATGACATTTCCTGCTCCCAAATTTAAGATGATTCTTTCTTTGAAAGAAAAATTAAATAAAGTGATAGTATTAGACTTCCCTCAATTTTCCTAAAATTAAGCATATTTTATGTGAAATACAGTAATTAAGGAATTTAAATATTTTTCGTTTAAAACTTTAATACACTTATCAAAATAAATAACTTTTGCACTTTAAAGAACACTATCAAGAATGTACAGTCTGCCCTTTAAATCCATAGGTTCTGCATCTATGGAGTCAACCAACTGAGGATTGAAAATATTTGAAAACAAACAATTAAAATGACAATACAATAAAATACATATTTAAAACAATATACTACAACAACTATTTATGTAGCATTTGTGTTATGTTAGGTATTATAAGTAACCTAGAGATGATTTAAAGTGTACGAGAAGATGTGTATGGGTTATATACAAATACTATACCATTTTAAATAAGGGACTTGAGCATCCTCAGATTTTGGTATTCACGGAAGGCATTAGAACAATCCCCCATGGACGCTGAGGAACAACTGCATAAAGAAAATCCCCAGAATCGGTGAAAGTATTTGCAAATCATTTATTGGATAAAGGTCTAGTGTCTAGAATATATAAAGAATTCTTACAATTCAATAATAAAAAAGAACCAAATTCAAGCCCACAATGAGATATTATTTTATACCCACCTAAGATGGCTATAATAAAAAAGACAGACAACAATAATTTTGGCAAGGATACAGAGAAACTGAAACCTTCATACAGTGTTGGTGGGAATATAAAATGGTGAAGCCACTTAACAGTGACAGTCCTTCAAAAAGTTACACAGTTAGCAAATGATCTGGCAATTCCATCATAGATAGACACACACACAGAATTGAAAACAGGTGTTTAAACAAAAACTTATACACAAATGTTCACAGCAGCACTATTCACAATAGCCAAAACATGGAAGAAACCCAGTCCATCAACAGATGAACAGGCAAACAAAATGTGGTATGTCCATACAATGGCATATTATTCAGCCATAAAAAGGAGTGAAGTGGGGCTGGGCACAGGGGCCCACACCTACCACCCCAGCACTTTGGGAGGCCAAGATAGGCAGATCACATGAGGTCAGGAGTTCAAGACCAGCCTGGCCATACATGGGCGAAACCCCATCTCTACTAAAAACACAAAAATTAGCCAGGTGGGGTGGCACGCACCTGTAATCCCAGCTACTTGGGAGGCTGAGGCAGGAGAATCGCTTGAGCTTGGGAGGCGGAGGCTGCAGTGAGCTGAGATCATGCCACTGCATACCAGCCTAGACGACAAAGTGACTCTGTCTCCAAAAAAAAGAGTGAAGAGTGAAGTACTAAAACATGCTATACCATGGAGAGACCTTGAAAACATGCCAAATGAAATAAGCCAGACACAAAAGGCCACATATTGTATAATACAATTTATATGAAATACTCAGAAAAAAACAAACTCAAAGAGACAAGTTGGGGGTTACGAAAACATTCTGAAATTAAATAGTGGTGATGCTTACACAATCTTGTCAATATTCTAAAAACCACGAAATTGCACATTTTAAAAGGGTGGATTTTATAGTAAATTATATTTTCATTTTGAAAAATCCAATACAAGGACATACCAAAATGGTGCGCTCATATATTGCTGGCAAGAGTATCAGCTATTAAAAGCCTTTTTTTTTTTTTTTGCAGGACAGAGTAGCAACATGCAGTGAATTCTTGCAATTTTATGTTGCCTCAACATCCATTTTGGATGTACACTGGACTTTCTCATACCAGAAGTGGAGCTTGATCACCCTTGATACAGTTTCTACCCTTGACACTGCCTCCTCCCAGTTCCTTAAGGTGGTCAATCCCGATATCTGCCTTTTACAACTGCCTCCTGGTGACCACCCACCTATGGGACAGCCAGAGAGCCCACCTATGTGTCTTGTCCCACTGACTCCCATACCCTGCATGGACTGCCCAGATACGCCGCAGTGACTCCACTGAATTCTAACTGCTTGCTCTAAACCCAGCAATTAGAACTCCCTGCAGGAAACCTGCTAGGGTAATGGGTAATGGCCTGGACCCCATGAAGGCTTTGATCCATCGGTTCATCTTTCTATCTCTTGCTCCCCACACACTGACTGAACAGGCATGCCCTGGACAGCTCTTCACTTCTCATGGGGCCTGTGAGGTGTGCTGCTCTCTTCTCTCTAGGATCTGCAAGTAATAAAACTGCCTCTGTTATTTCACATGTTTTGTTATGCTGTCTTCTCTGTAAATCACCTGACTGACACACATTAACCTAACTCTCCTTCTGGTCAGGGCTCTCCTAGAGAGTGGTTATCTTGGTAGGAATAAATTGGACACAGGACACAGGTTAGACAAGAGCCACAAGGAGTCTGCCAATATAAGTAAGTCTTCTGTGAAAGGGACACCTGGTCACTGGTCACTTGCATTAGGCTGCCTCCAGGATAGAGAAGTATCTGGTGAAAGGCACACTGTAAACACACATGACCACCTCCCTGGGGCCCCATCAGGGCAGGGCTATAAATTATAGCCACTGTCCAGGGAGTAACCTTAAGACCAAATTAGAGAAAAATATAACACAACAATATAAAATTTTAATTGTGGATATCCTTTTAAACCGGGCAACTTCTCTTCTAGGGCATAAATAAAGGAAACACATAAGTACTCCAAAGGATTATGTATAAGAATATCTGATACACAATTGTGTTTAATAGAGAAAAAAGCTATAAATAACCTGTTTGCCAATCTTTAGGAAAATATTTAAATTAATAGTGCACCCACCATCTGGAATAATACTATGCAGCCATTATTATACAGAGGTTTAAAAGACATGAAACATGCCTACATTTGGGAAGCAAAAAAAGAAAACCTATGGTCTAATCACATTGTTTTTAAAAACAAAAAGCTAGCTATATGAATGCTAGCTTTTTAAAACAATTTTTTAAAGTCTGCAAGGACACAGACCAAATGTTAACCATCATTATGTGTGGGTGATACGACTATGGGCAGCTTTCACTTCTTTTTTGTTCTTTGTTTTTACCTGTCTCCCATGAGTAGAATATAAGCTTCAAGAGGCAGTGATTCTGTGGTAGTATCTAGAAAAGTACCTGGCTTATGGTATAGTTCAATCCTGTGGTTACTGAATGAAACAGTTATCTACAATTTGGAAAAGAGAAAAACAAAGTCTATAGAATTGTACATGTAAACAGAAATGGCAATAAATATCTGTGCATAGAAAATAATGGAAGAAAACAAAACGTTAATAGTAATCATTTGAGGCTATGCAAATTTGGTTGTTTAATTTTAACAGACATCTACAATTTCAATAATGAGAATGTATTACTTTCATGGTATTTTAACAGAAAACTTTCACATACATGTAATAGAAAATCTTTACAGACTTCTGTAACAAATGGGAAAAACTGTTTTACCAGACAATTCATGTTTCTCCCAATCATAAGGATTCAAGAATCAAAGGCAGAATGAGAGGTGCCAGCACTGACAGATTACATTTGACTGAGGTGCAGGACAAAGTGCGCACTTTGCACCTGGGCTGGAAAGGCCACCACACCCCCTTCATCCAGCTGTACTTCCTTGCACCTCAAACCCAAGTAGTGAGCAAGGCCTGGCCAACTCCTGCTGCTGGCTGGCTTTGGAGTCTTCTATCTTTCCCAGCAGGGAGAATATGGTGTTCTGTGTCAGAAATTAGCTAAACATAAAAATGAGTAGAAAAAAATCATAAAATTTGCAACCTTCTATCTTTTTTTAAAGTTCAAATAATAAAAATGAGAATTCAAAGTAAGAGGTAACTGTTCCTATTAATAAATCAGTTCGTGGACAACATTTGAGGTAGCTCAAGTTATTTCCTAATTAAAATTAGGATTGTCTTATTTTTTCACCTTCACTTTCTTCTGAAAGTTTTTTTAAAAAACAGGTATTTGACTACGGAACATACTAAATGCAGAAACAAAACAAAACCCACATGTCCTCGGCTTTTATTTTGCTGCAATTGTACTGCAACTTACCCATTCGGCAAAGATATCTGTATGGAATTAGCAAGACTGACCAGAGTAGGGGCAGGAACAACGTCTGTCCGATTGTTTGTGCATTTGTATGTCTCCTTCTCTCTCTGTTTCTTTTTCTGTATTTAGTATATAGACAGTCCCCGACTCATAATGGTTTGACTTACGAATTTTCAACTTGATGACAGGTTTGTCAGGACATAACTTCATTGTGAAGTCCAGGAACATTTCTATTTCAATCTATCTCTACTGAGGAGACCTGTGCTTTAGGTGACAAAGCAGGTACTTTGATCCTGATGTTCTTCACACAGTCACAGCTGGTTAGAACCAGGAGGAAGAGAGTTCAGTTGCAGGTATTTAAGGATAATTCAGGTGGAGAAATCCAGTAGGTTCTTGGATAATTTTCCAAGAAAAATTTCTACAAGAATGAATTAGACTACCCAGCAAGAATAAAGAGAGAAGGAAAACAGGACCAAAACCTGACACATGCTAATGTTTCAGGATCACCAGAGGAAGAAGAACCTACAGAGTGAGAAGGAACAGTGAGATAAGCAAAGTGGGTGGGAAAAAAATGTAAGACTGAAAGCATGGTATCTCAGAAGCCTGAAGAAGAGAGCATTCCAAGACAGAATCATCACAGGTGTCCAACACTACTGAGAAGCAGGTAAGTGAAGCACTAAAGAGTGGTCAAAGGTAGCCGGGCGAGGTGGCGGGCGCCTGTAGTCCCAGCCACTCGGGAGGCTGAGGCAGGAGAATGGTGTGAACCCGGGAGGCGGAGCTTGCAGTGAGCTGAGATACGGCCACTGTACTCCAGCCTGGGCGACAGAGCGAGACTCCGTCTCAAAAAAAAAAAAAAAAAGAGTGGTCAAAGGATTTGGTAATGCCATTTTTTTCAAAACCTTTCCACCCCAAATACTTGACTCATTTTTAGTCCCCACCTCCACTTCCATATTTTTGCAATTAAAATGGAGAGACGGGGATAGGAGATACTTTTCTCTTATGATGTTTCAAGAGTCTTAGAAATTTGAAATCTCTAAATCTGCAGTCAACCTAATTCTTGTTAACTCTAGGCAGTAACAAAAACTGTGGGCTAGTAAATGACTAAATGTGGATGCTGAGAGGGAAGAATGAGGAGGAGAGAGGGAAAGTAATAATAAGTGCCTGTGTTGTTTTTGGAAACTACTTTTATTTCCAACTATGGTTTTGGGTAGACCAAAACCTCACAGTAACTCAATTTCCTAATCTGCCTAAGTGGAATGATGTTTGCTCCACCAACCAAGGCCAGGAGATACGTCTTTCAGAATTATTTGCTGATATATTCTAGGACAAGTAGATGCTGAACAGAAACTAGCGGTGTGAATAAGACTATTTTCCTACCTCTTCATTCCTGGCCCACATGTAGTTTTACTGTAGCTTTAGGCTACCGGAGGCCCAAGGCCCAAAACTTAGGCCAATTCTGCTCCTATCACTGCCAATAATAAACCAGCACCCGGGCCTAGAGTTAGAAAGACTGTATTCATGGATAAGGAATTGTTCTTTTATATATCTCAGCCTTGTAGTCACAATGACTTTGAGCACCCAGAATTGTTCTGATATTTTAAATATAGAATGGATGCCAAGGCCAGGTGCGGTGGCTCACGCCTGTAATCCCTGCACTTTGGGAGGCTGAGGCTGGCGGATCACAAGGTCAGGAGATTGAGACCATCCTGGCCAACATGGTGAAACCCCATTTCTACTAAAAATTTAAAAAACTAGCTGGGTGTGGTGGTGTGTGCCTGTAATCCCAGCTACTCCGGAGGCTGAGACAGGAGAATTGCTTGAATCCGGGAGGCGGGGATTGCAGTGAGCCAAGATCATGCCACTGCACTCCAGCCTGGCGACAGAGACTACCTCAAAAAAAAAAAAAAAGGATGTCAATAATACTACTAGTTAATTTTACTAAGAATTGGGTATTAGGAAGATACCAAGCTTACTGAGTGTATCACCAAAACAACCTTAAGATAGAGGCATATTATAACTCCATTTTAGAGTAGAAGCCTAGAAAGACTAAATAACTCACCTTGGTCCCATGGCTAGTAAGTGGTAAAGCTAAGATTTGGGATTTGACTCCTATTTCAAGGGCCACTGCTCTTAATCACTTCACATTGTCTCGTGTACTGGATACAACAAACTTAGAAATAAGAATCAGCAAGAACCTCTAACCAACCTCTATTTCGTTTCCATCACCCATTCCCCAACACAGCTGTATCTCCTCAACCTTTCCCCAGATGACTTTCAATTCACTAACTTTTCCTCTTCTATCCATTTCTTCATAAATCCACTTGTTCTCCAGATCAGATGAGAAACACATCAAGAATAAACAATTTATTAAATGAACGTATATTAAATAAATGTAGTAGGACATATATTAAATAAATAAGACTTTTCAACTTCACCCAGAAGGGTCCCAAGACAAGGGTCATTTTAAACAGGGACTTGGCAGCTACCAAAGATCTACCACCAACATCGTAAGAACATAGTTAGCAGTAGACATATTTCTTTTATCCTTACAAAATGAGAACGTTTTATTCTCAGTATCTAAATATTACATAGTTCCTGGACAGTAAGCTCATGATAAAGTTACAAACCATATCAAAATGAAAAAGACGCTCCTATTGCACTTCTGTTTTTTTCATAATACTTCAACCCTTTGGGGTAGTTTTCCCAAGGATGAATCAAAGTTATGCAGAGTGGCCAGGCACAGTGGCTCATTCCTGTAATCCTAGCACTTTGGGAGGCTGAGACGGGAGGACTGCCTGAGCTGAGAAGTTTGAGACCAGCCTGGGCAAAATAGTGAAACCCCATCTGTACTAAAATACAAAAAAATCAGCCAGGTGTGGTGGCGGGTGCCTGTAATCCCAGCTACTCAGAAGGCTGAGGCATGAGAATTGTTTGAACCCAGGAGGTAGAGGTTGCAGTGAGCTGAGATCGTACTACTACACTACAGCCTGGGCAACAAAACAAAACTCTGTCTCAAAAAAAACAAAGTTAGGCAGAGGAAGACAATTCTTCACAGTCACATCAATACTCGTGTGCGAGCTAAAAATGTCACAGATCCAAATCCTTCATCATCACTTTGAAGCTGCGCCAAAAACTTGGTCACCAGAGGTTCCCAGACTCCTCTGGTCAAGACAGGAGGCGAGGCAATTCCATTAGCTGTTTTTAAGTAGCCTTTTTTATGATAGTGTTTTCTACATGTAAACTTACAAGACTTACAGCTTCTTTATGCATAGGATTTTAAAATTAGCAGCTTATTTCCATTAAAATTTTGTGTCTGTCTCATAAATGCTAGTGATAACATTAGTAACATGAATTAAATGAACCACAGTGCAATTTAAATATTAATATATTATAATTAATCCTACTATATAGTTTAATGTTAATATTTTATACTAAAATTAAAATATTAGCATTTTAATACTAAAATATTACATAGTAATATGATTACTACATAATCATATGTACATTACATAATCATATAATCATGATACTATATCATAGTAATCATATTACTGTGTATGTAGAGTAATATTACTATATCATAGTAATATAGGATTACTATGTAATATTTTAGTTAAAACTGTGTCAACTTACATACAATTTACTTTGGTCTTATAAATACCATAAATAAATGTACTGGCAAACTCTATGATTCTAGTCAGGATGGGCCTCTGAGGTTGAGTTCAAACTCCCATCTCATTCTTTCTAACATACAAAGAATTAGGAGAGAGAGAAAATAATAACTAATAAGTTCTGGAGACAGGGAGCTTTACTGCTTACAAGGCACATGGCACAGCTGTGCAGCTCAACTTCTCTGGATGTCCTTCTTTTTTTTTTTTGAGACAGAGTCTCGCTCTGTCCCCCAGGCTGGAGTGCAGTGGCGCCATCTCGGCTCACTGCAAGCTCGATCTCCCAGGTTCACGCCATTCTCCTGCCTCAGCCTCCTGAGTAGCTGGGACTACAGGTGCCTGCCACCGCGCCCAGCTAATTTTTTGTGTGTGTTTTTAGTAGAGACGGGGTTTCACCATGGTCTCGATCTCCTGACCTTGTGATCCACCCACCTCGGCCTCCCAAAGTGCTGGGATTATAGGCGTGAGCCACCGCGCCCGGCCCGGATGTCCTTGTTTATATGAAGCTAAAGCCTATACTCCTCTAACTCTCCCCACATGTCCCATCGTTTCCACAGGTCCAGCAATAGACACATTTAACCTCTTTTCCACATGATGCCCTTAAGTCTTCACTTCTTCAGGTTACACAGTCCTAGCTTCATCCACAGTTCACATTATATAAGTCAGTGTTATTTTGCCATCCCAGTGACTTATTCTGGCCTCGAGTGTATGTTTCAGAACATAAAGTGAGTAAGAATAATGAAAAAAAAATCTATTAAGATATGTTCAAAGAGGGAAAAGCATTTAATGCTCAGATTTCTTTTCCTTTTTGGAGGAGGGAGGAGAAAGGAGGTGGATAGGTACCTTTTAAGTCCTTTTGAAACATGATTCTAGGGTGAGGCTGTTTAGTCATCTAGGCTAGTATTAGCCCAGATGATCTTCAGAGCCTCTGCAGATGAGGCCAAAAAGTCTTAAAAGTAAATTATTCACTCAACCATATTACCAACTTTGCTATTCTTCCTCTTTCACTATTCTGAATTATGGATCATGATTTAGTGAGCCATACTACTAGTAAACTTGAGTCCTCATCTCTCCCTAGAGGACTTCTGGGACCAATTCTTTTGGGAACTATTCTTTGTCCTAGTTCAACCTCGGTCACCATCCAAAACTTAGCACCACACTCCACGCCTTTCCTTTCTCCCTTCCCACCATGTCTTTCAACTTCCCAAATCCACCCTCTTCCCTTCTAAGCTTTCCTCCTGAGGCCCCTGAAGCAAAAAGCCTGAAACCCAGCTCCCCACAGAAGACATTGCCTCTTTTTAGAACTCTCTCAATTTCTTTGGTGGGGCTGACCTTCCCTCGGCCTCCATACTCTCCAATTCCAGGGCATGATCTTCCACCACACGGTAAAACTCTGGCTCTTCCGAGGTATATTTCCTTCCCTGGTTATATTAATAGCTTGTAATCAGGCTAGAAATTTCTTGAGAAATTGTTTTAGTTACTACTGGACCTGACCCCAAGTAGAATGCAAATATTTCTGAATTAATATTAATGAATTAATGCTGAAAAACTCAACAAATATTTGTTGAGTGAATAAATTATACCCATATTCACTCCAGGGAAGAAACTAAGGTCTAATAATCTGAAAGTCTTTGAGATTCTCACAGTACATCTGAAGAAAACTCTTCTCATCTTTATGTTTTCTAGAGGACCTAAGAATTCATACCCAACTCTTGGCATGGGGTCAGGAAGCAAGATTCTCCTGTAGTTACTCAGGTCTGGGTTACTTCCTAGGCACAGCTCCAAGCTGTCATCCTACTTACAATATTATGTATTTCTATTGCATTCACTGTTTATTAACTGTCTTCTACACTGGATATGTGGTCCCAAAGCCCTCTTACCCCTTAAGATTACACTTGCCTGCAGACCATATTATATATTACATAATATTTATCACTTTTTATGTTTTTTCCCAGTGCCAAGCAAGGAGCTGAGATGAATAAAAATCAATATTCTTATATCACAGTTTTGTTGTTGCTAACATTAGGATGTGCCCTCTTGCAAAGAAGTATTTACAACGATGTTATACATCAATAGTGCCACATAGGTTTTCAATGATTAGAGTTCACATTTTATTTTTATAATTTTTCTTTTGCCTAATAATGCTTAGTCATCTTAAGAATTAAACATATTTCTTAGAAGCAGTTTAGTTCTTTATAATGTAGATAAAAGTCTATAGTTCTCCTGAGTGATTCACTTTTAAACGTTTTATTAAAGTCTGTTTTCTCACAATGCTTGTTTAGGCAAAACAAAGTCAATCTCTAAACCCTTTGTTCTGGGCACATTACACCTATTATGCCTTTTCTGGTTAATAAGAAGCACTATTGTTTATTACTGAGTTTTGATTTAATTTGTAAAAATCTACCATCTCAATTTACCTTGATAAGATTTTGAACAAAGAAATGAGGAATATCAAGATCAGAGTGTATTTACATGCTATTTTTCTCCAAGGAAGAGGAAAGTGAATTAATAGGAATGAGGGTTTTTAAAAGGTGGATGTTTTATTTGCTGCTACTTCTAACACCTCAGAATCATGGTAAAAGACAAAGTTAGATGGTTACTTTTATTGTTAAACTGAAAGATTTCCTTGTCACTGACAAACTGAACACCAAGTACTTGACAAATTACCCCACTTAATCCTACTCTTATGATGTGAGGCACGTTATGATTACTCCCATTTAAATGACAGAAAAACAAGGCTGGCTTTTGTCTTCCAGCTCAAAGGAGGCCAAGGTGCAACTTTCTTTGGTTGTCCTGAATCGGATTCATCTGACACCAGCTGCCTCCACCATGCTTCTGAAGTTTGACCCCAATGAGATCAGAGTCTGTACGTGAGGTGCACCGGGGGGGGAAGTCAGTGCCATGTCTGCACCGGCTCCTAAGATCAGTCCCCTGGGTCCGTCTCCCAGACAGGTTGGTGATGACATTGCCAAGGCAACTGGTGACTGGAAGGGTCTAAGGATTACAGTGAAACTGACCGTTCAGAACATACAGGCCCAGATTGAGGTGGTACCTTCTTCTTCTGCCCTGATCATCAAAACCCTCAAGGAACCACCAAGAGACAGAAAGAAACAGAAAAACATTAAATATAGTAGAAATATCACTTTTAATGAGATTGTTAACATTGCTCGACAGATGCAGCACCAATCTTTAGCCAGAGAACTCTCTGGAACTATTAAAGAGCTCCTGGGGACTGCCCAGTCTGTGGTCTGCAATGTTGATGGCCACCCCCTCATGACATCATGGATGACATCAACAGTGGTGTGGTGGAATGCCCAACTAGTTAAGAAGCACAAAGGAAAAATTTCCATAAAGGATCATTTGACAAGGCTGAAGTTATCCAAAGTTATACAACTAAATCGTAGGGTCAGAGTTTCAATCCTGTTCTATGGAAATCAAAGCTGAAGTTCACTCCAGAACATGAGCCTCTTCTCTGTTAGGCACTGAATTCTCCATCCTGGAGTCTATATATTGCTTTAATTTGAACATAATTTTCTATTTTCATTCTCTGCAACTTCTTGCAGTTCAGTTATCAGTATGGCCTACCATCAGTATTTATAAGAGAAGCAGGATAAAGTCTTTCTAAAAGTTGCTCACTTCTTTAACCTGCTTCTCTATCCTATCTAATATTAACTTTTAAATGAAAAATCCTATTCTGTTCATCATCAACATTACCATGAGGTCTAAAACAAAAACCATCCAACTGAAGCTACATAACAGCTGGCTAATATACCAAAGGTCTTAACATGAACCAGTAAAATCTCACAGAAAGAAACCAGAATTCATTTTGGTGTAATCACTATAGAATGTTTTGATTTAAATAAATGCTTATCTTAAAGGATGCCTAAAAATAAATGAATGTGAAGACTGCTTTAAGAAATATAAACCTGCTCACATATCACAAATGACAATAGTTTTGAGGGTTTGGGGTTCTCTTCAGTAATGTGTTCTTTGAGACGGAGTCTTGCTCTTGTCCAGGCTGGAGTCCAATGGCACAATCTCGGCTCACTGCAACCTCCACCTCCCAGGTTCAAGTGATTCTCCTGTCTCAGCCTCCTGAGTAGCTGGGATTACAGGCACTCGCCACCATGCCCAGCTAATTTTTTTGTATTTTCAGTAGAGACAGGGTTTCGCCATGTTGGCCAGGCTGGTCTCAAACTCCTGACCTCAGGTGATCCGCCTACCTCGGCCTCCAAAAGTTCTGGAATCACAGGTGTGAGCCACTGCGTCCAGCCAGTAATGTGTTCTTTTTAACAAACAGCAGTATAATATTCCACTAGGTGGGTGAGCTATGATTTAAACAGTCCCCTTTTTGATGGATATGTATGTTCTTTTCCATTTTTGCTATCATACGTGAAACAGCAATTTAAGCCTTTATATACACAGTTTTGCACACCTGAGTATATCCACGGGAGAAGTTCCTGATACATGGAACTGCATTCCATGTAGTGTTTGCCTATCAGCTGACAACTCTCTGAGCTAGGACAGATATAAATCCAGTGTGCAGACAGTATTTAGTCACTGCTCTTCTTGTTATCTGGCAGCAGATAAGTTAACTAATTCCCCAAACCAACCTATCCTTTGAGGACAGACCAGGGGGTAGTCTTTGTAACCATAACCCTGAGACATAACCCTACGTCACCCTATTATTAGACTAGGGTTCCCTAGAAGCAAACTGGAAAAGTAAGAGTGGCTAGTCTCACCCAACCTCTTTTTTACAGAGTCCCAGTGAAAAGTAGGGATCTAGATATCCCACTTCCCAGGTTGTCATTCAATTCTGTAAAAGAAAAACCAGCCTATCAGAAATAGCCCATTTCCAAGAGACAGAGACAGGTCTCCCATCTGACCTCCCTGAGTGAGGTCTCAGAGTTCCTTTGAATATATTACACTCAGGGCACAGCAGTACCAACCAAGGAAAGAGATCCTGGCAAGATAAATCACACTCTCCATCCCACACCCCCTTCAAAAAACCAAATGCCAAAGAGTTGATGCTCCTGTTCTTCTAATTATTTCGCTATTCTTCTCTCTAGGAGGAACCCATCCACCGATCATTACTTACAAAATCATAAATAAGGATTTTGTAAGTAAGAATGCTTTTAGTTTAACCAAAAATCCAGATGGATAGAAGGATAAATATATAAACTATAAAGAATTGGTCACATCTCTCTTTCAGAAAAGACTCAGAAAGCTATTCAAAGGGAGGAAATGTTTCTCTTCTACTTGGCTAATTTGAATAATATTCTGATATACAGTTTTCATTACATTTACTCCTACGTGAAGATGAACCGAGCAACAAGAAAAATCCACATTATTAAGTCATTCAGAACAGAGCTCTCAGTTACTATAATACAGGCAACAGAGAAAGTACCAAAGATTAAGGGATGAGCCAACACTGCCAGTGTCTCCCCTTGTTGAAAAAGCACCAAGATACCCCAGATGCATTCACTTAAAAGACATGTGATTGCTTACCTGCTTCTCCTTCTTCTGTATTTTCATTTTCATCTATTGAGGAAGATATTTCTGTAAAACATTTTTAAAAAGGCAAAGATTATGACAAAACCCAAAATAAAACATTTTCAACATCTCCAGATTAACTGTAACACACAAGGAAAACAAACAGGGGATTACTTCTGCAGAACATTTATGTCCAACAACCCCCAGAGCCCTAAGTGTAGACCTAATTAGATCTAACTCTATTAGACCCTAATTTATTGCACCCAATAAAATGATGTCAAAAGGATATTGTCTTTGTAGATTAAATCAGTTATAAAAGATGCTGGCATGTATGAAAGTTAGTGGTAACTAATAAAGGAACAAAAACAGTAACATGCCTTCATTGAGGGGTATTAGGAGATGGGGAGGAAATAAGGTAAGCCCTCATCCCTTTTGGAAGAAAACAATCAATGATGTCTATAATTGATAAATCAAGAAATAGAAATACAGACAAGGCCAGGCGCGGTGGCTCAAGCCTGTAATCCCAGCACTTTGGGAGGCCGAGACAGGCAGATCGCGAGGTCAGGAGATCGAGACCAGCCTGGCTAACACGGTGAAACACCGTCTCTACTAAAAAAAATACAAAAAACTAGCCAGGCGAGGTAGCGGGCGCCTGTAGTCCCAGCTACTCGGGAGGCTGAGGCAGGAGAATGGCGTAAACCCGGGAGGCGGAGCTTGCAGTGAGCTGAGATCCCGCCACTGCACTCCAGCCTGGGCCAGAGTGAGACTCCGTTTACAAAAAAAAAAAAAAAGAAAGAAAGAAATATAGACAATAAAAAAGAGCTAAGAGTTCAATGCAATTCTCTCTAAGGAGACAGGATTTGGTATATTATTTGATGTTTTAAACCATGTGCATTTATTACTTGAAAAAATAATTTCATTGCAATACTTCATATGTTTTTTTTTAAAGGACTGATTTTATTCTACCCAGGACTTAAGCCCCCATCCCCACTGCAACCATAATGTCCTTGATGACACTGCACTTCTCATAAATGACTTGTGAACACCATAAAAGCCCAGTAATTGTCTTCAGAGGTACAAAGGCATGTTGGGGCATCTCAGGGAAAAGAATAAACCCTAGTGTAGGAAACCCAGAATTTGGGGCTGCCAGCATCACTAACTAGTACTACCGCTTCAGATCTGAAGCTCTTAACCTTCCTCACATACAAACAATACAAGGATCATAGTATCTCAGGCTTCTGGTTCTAGCCGGGATATAAACACTACTTCCTATTTTTTGTTGACTTTGATTTCCTGGTCATCCCACACAGCTACAAAACACCACTCACTCAGAAAACCAAAATACCCTTAAGTTTCCTAATTATTTCTCATATCCAAATGAATGGGATATGTAGGCATTAAGTATTAACAGAGCTTTTAAGATTACAGCTTTAAGATTAAAGTGAAATAAGTATTTGAGGGGGTAGATATGTTAGTTTGACTTAATTATTCCACATTGTATTCATAAATGATGACATCACTCTCTACCCCATAAATATATACTACCATAATTTGTCAATTTGCAATTTTAAAAAGATTAAAGTGAGTTCCAATTCTAAGTGAGTTCATGGCATGCTGGATGCACACAGAAAAATGAAAGACATGATTCCAATCATCCTTGGGACTGTAATTACGGTTTATCATTTTAACGTCTGTCAATTTAGATTTTTTTTCCTCTAAGAGTTAAAGAGGCATTTTGTATTAAAAGAACCACAAAATGCCGTGGAATCTGTCCTAGAGAGACATGTCTACCAAGGTACTGCTGTTTGCAAAGAGTGCAGCGGCCAAGGGTGTAGCTCGAAAGCAGGCATGGTCGGGTGCTAAGGGGAAGGGGACGAGGGCAGAGACTAACTGGCTAAATCAGGGAAAGGCAAGTCCGCTTAGTAAATGGTGCTTCTAAGAATCAATGCAAGGGTTAGTGTTTGATAGGACAATTATTTACCTGAAGAAGCCATAAATTCCAGATAAATGGTAAGTGCTCTGAACCAAGGCAGTTAAAATTCAAAAAAAAAAAAAATATTATCTCCTAGGCTTCATTACAGTGGAGTCAGTTCTAGGTAAATTATGTTACTACAAGTTTATCTCCTTTATCTCTATTCTTTAAATTATCAGATCCCAGAAAACTGACATTCTCAACCATCACAAACTGCCACAAAGTCAAAACTAAAGAAGTTTGGGGGGAAATTCCAGCTAATAAAAAAGGCTATTCTCAATAATAAGACATATGTGTAGAAAGTAAAAAGTTTCGTCTTCAAAGTTCGCCTTCTTGTTAAAGAATAAATCATAAGTGTTAGAAATAATAGTTTCTTTTAAAGACTAACTTTCTTCAAAGCCTCCTTGCTTTGGGTTACTAACTCTTTGTTAGGCCCTATCCTAAGTAACTGTTGGACATGCTCATAGGCACGTTCCATCTCACAGCCTATGCCCATTCCTTATTTGGAAATGTTACTGTTTCCTTAAACCTTTCGTAAGCAACCTCCTCTCCTTCTTTGTTCTTCCCTGCACTTACCTATTTAGGAAAATTTTAGGCTATTAGCAAATCGGGTGTCAGTTTAAGAGTGTGAGGTCCAGCTCCAGCCAGTGGATGCAGGACACAGCTGTAAGGATGATCCAAATGCACAAGGGATAAATATGTCTGCTTTCCTTTGTTCAGGTGTGCTCTGGCCACTGTTTCATCTGCGACTGAGCACCCTTTCTGCAGAGAGTAAAGATCGCCTTGCTGAGAGATCTTTTGTCTATGTGCTAACTTTTCTTCGTGGCACCAATTACTTCTAACCATTTTGATATTTCTATCAATATGTCTCAAATAAAATTCTGCCCAACAAAATGAAATCATTAAAAATTACAGAAAGGTGAGGTACAATGGCTCACACCTGTAATCTCGCACTTTGGGAGGCCAAGGCAGGTGGATCACTTGAACCCAGGAGTTTGTGACCAGCCTGGGCAACATGTCAAAAACTTGTCTCTACCGAAAATGCAAAAATTAGCCGGGTGTGGTGGCTTCCACCTGTGGTCCCAGCTACTCGGGAGGCTGAGGTAGGAGGATCATCCGAGTCTGGAAGGTCTAATCTGCAGTGAGATCACACTACTGTACTCCAGCCTAGGTGACAGAGTGAGGCCCTGTCTCAAAAAACAAACAACACAAAACACTACAGGAAAACTCTACCAATGTTAATAAAATATTACCTTTGTCGTGTACAAAGAACCGATACAAGTACGATGCAGCAGGGACATCAGAAAGCACAATTTCTGATTCACTACCACAAACGAGCACTGCAATAAAAATAAGCAGGGTGTATAACACTGCCAGGAATGTGGGAAAACAGGTCCTACTTATCATTGCTAATGGCACTTTTAACTGTTTCAAGCTTTCTGAAGAGCACTCAGGCAATATGCCACTAGATCTATGAACGTTTTCAATCCTTTTATAGGCCAGTTCCACTTTAAGGAATATCTCCCAAGGCCACGAGCGGGTAGGAAATGAACCTGACTCCAAGGGGAAGGTCAGAGATGAGGTGGGTGAAATGTGAAAATATCACATCAGACTTGGCCAGCCTCTGAGACGAAGAGAATGTGCATGTGAAATCTGAATGATGGCGATGTTACTGTAGAATAACTGTCTAGTTCACTGAAAGCAAATTCTGGCAAATCTCATGTTACTGTCAAATCATTTCTGGCATCCCAACAGTTCACAAAACACACCAGCATGCTGCCAACCAACAAGATAACAAATGTCAATAGGTGTTCAATAAGCATTTATTGACTTGTCCTTCTCCAGTTTATTGACTTGTCCTTCTCCAGACAGCACCCCATAATTTATAAACACCCTTAAATTATCTCTACTTTTAAATCTTTTTAAAGGCACACATTAAAAAATGTATAAAACAATGTCATCTTTTTGTAAGGCTAAATTTTATGTGCTAGGAATAGATGACTAGTTACACCCTAAAGTTTGTACTTCTGCACAATGCTGGAAATGGCCCTACAGTCTCTGCTGCCATCACTCAGAAGTTCTGACTAGATCCTTCTGGCTCAATAAAGAACAAATCAAAAAGTAATTTCAGGGTCTCAATACTTAATCAGAAACATAATACAGATAATTCTACAGACAATTCTGTGTGGGCAAACCAGAAAACCTGTCAACAGCGGAAAATATCAAGTGTATAACTTCTGAACTGGGGAAACTGGTGGGAAGCTAGTGGGACTCCCACTCTCCTTGCTGCAGTATGTATGAGTGCTTCTGTAGCAGTGCAGCATTTAATTACCTTCACAAGAAGGTAAGCTGGTAATGATGTAAAAACAAACAATATAAAAGCTCCCATTCCTTCTTATACTCACCCATCTAAGGATGCTCCTATTAAGAAAAATGGGTGCCAGGTTTCAATAAGAACATTTTTAAAGTTTTCTTTTTTTTTTAATTACTATCTCTCTCTCTGGTCCAAAAATTCCGCAACAGTGCCTGTGCTATTTCCAAGTTCCTCAGTGCTGTGTAATGGTAAGTTTTTAAAAATAACAAAATATCAGGTTCACCCTATTCAACCATTTATTCACAGAAATGATTTAAATTCACTATACCTTGAGAACTCTGCCATCCTAATAATCCCCGCTCAGTCCAAGGGTCTATTTCATTACGAGAGTGTGTGTTTTTGCAAACACAAACAAGTGCATACCCAGCAGACCCCTACCAAGGTCCTTCATATTCACAGAAGACGAGAACAGACACAACTGAACACAGTAACGATGGAGAATTTTGTTGCTAACAGGCCCCTACCCCTCACCACTCTATCAGGCACTTTGAGACACAGTATGTGGGAAGTAACTCTAAACCTCCAAGTTTCCACAATGAACATGTATTTTTGTATCTACTCATGCCCATCCTCAACCTTGAGATTGTTTCCTATGAACCACTCTAACAATAGCAGGCATAAATAGGGTAATCCCACATGGTTATACTGTGGGGATTTTAGGAATAGGAATAAGGACACAGAGAGTAACTCATCTGGGAAGAGTGAGATAACCAAGAAAGCAGAGATGTCTTGAGGAATGCCACCTGCCTTAAATCCCGGCCCAAACACCTCTTATCAAGACTCCTGACCCCGGAGGCAGTCCAATGGATAAGAAATCCCCCACCTTCCCATTTCCCCACCTTACTACCCTCCATGCCCACAAACTGGACACATGTACCTATCTCTACTGCGGGGTGTGAGCAGTCTACAGGACGTACTTTAATAGCAAGGGTCTGAAGTACCAGAAAGCAGTTTGGATCTGGGCTGTGATGATGACGAGACATGTGAAACCTCTTTCAGACTTTGTTTCCTCCCTGTAAAATGCTGACAACGTATGCCTCAGAGGGCCTTAGGAGAATGAAAAGGGATAACAATCTATGACATCTGTCACATGGTGAAGACTAGTTATAGGCAGCCATTTGTGCTACTTGTCCTTAAGGTCATCCCTCCAGTGTCACGGCAAGAAGACGTAAATGACGAAGAAGATGTTTTAATGATGCAAAAACAAACAATATAAAAGCTCCCATTCCTTCTTACACTCAGCCATCTAAGGATGCTCCTATTAAGAAAAATGGGGGCCAGGTTTCAATTAGAACATTTTGAAAGTTTTCTTTTTTTAAATTACTCGCTCTCTCTCCAGTTCAAAAATTCTGCAACAGTGCCTCATCTCCTGGGGACAACTAACCTTTCCATCTGTATTTGAGATCCACCCTCTCTCCCCCTACTCAGTCACCTCAGTCTCTCGATTACCTCCCAGTTACTCTTTCCTCTTTTCATTCAGGACTCTCCTCAAATATCACCTTAGCAGCAACGCCTTCCCTAACCACCTTACAGAAAACAGCACCCCCACCTCCCACCCACCACCACTCTGTAATCCTCTTATTCTAATTTTATTTTCCTCCAGGTCCTTATTACTCCCTGATATTATATTATAGTAAGACCTTACTTAATGTCCAGACTCTTGGAAAAAGCTATGACTTCCAGTGAAACAACGACTTTAAGTGAAACAACTTAAGCCAGCTCCTCTAATCAACATCATTTCATTACAATGTTGATGAGAAAAAAATTAGTTTCCTTATATGCTGTTTTGCTTAAAGTGAGGACTTCCTATGTATCTATTTGGTTTTAAGCTTATTGCCTGTTCCTGACACACACACACACACACACACACACACACACACACACAGAGTAAACTTTGTCTTGTTCATGCTATACTCCCTGAGTCTGGAATAGGATTGAGCTCCTAGCAGGTGCGCAATAAGCATTCTTTGAATGGAAGAATCATTTCTTCTCCCTAAGTTATCACTGGATGTCTCCCTTTGTATAGCTCTCCTCCTCTCAATAAAGAAACAGGTTTAATTCTATCTCAAAACAGTAACAACATGAACAAATCCTCTACACACCTGAAAGTTCACTTCCTCCCGTATTACTTCCCTAAAGCTGTTCTTGACAATCACTCCCTAGCTACCAAATCTAACGGCCATTTTTAGGCTTTGAGTGCTTTGCAGCATTTTAAACTATGGATCATTTCCTCTTAAAATTCTCATCTCACTGGTTTCTTGATCCCTCTGATTGCAGGCTCCTAGGCTCAGCTTCCTCGCTAGAATCCTCCTCTTATAAAACCCAATCCTTAAATATCACTGTTCCCAGGGTTCAATGCTGGCAATACCAGAAAGGGTCCCTGAGTTTTCTACTCAACTCCCAAACTTCATCTCTTCGCACAATGACCACTGCACATTTGCAAATCCAAGCCCTCCTCTTGACCTCTATGTGGCTATATCCAACCACATCCTGGCCAGTTCCTGAGACACTGCACAGGTACCACCAAAAAACCCCACAACTCTTCCAAAACGAAACTCACACACACCTTTACACACACAGACACACACAAACTCTCTCACCTGCTCCTGTGTTCCCCATCAGAGGTTAATGTCCTGCGACCTGCCATGTCACCTAGCCCAGAATTGAGTCATCCTTGATTCCTTCCCTTTCCCATAACTCTTTTAATTCCAGAATCCCTTGGTTCCTCTCCAGTCGACTCTGGTTTATTCCCATATTTTTTTGTTGTTGTTTTTTTTTGTTTGTTTTTTTTTTTTTTTTTTTTTTTTTTTT
>NW_016826070.1:65413-77096 GCF_001698545.2 Rhinopithecus bieti
GTTTTTTTTTTTTTTGAGACGGAGTCTCGCTCTGTCACCCAGGCTGGAGTGCAGTGGCCGGATCTCAGCTCACTGCAAGCTCCACCTCCCGGGTTCACGCCATTCTCCTGCCTCAGACTCCCGAGTAGTTGGGACTACAGGCGCCACCACCTCGCCTGGCTAGTTTTTTGTATTTTTAGTAGAGACAGGGTTTCACCGTGTTAGCCAGGATGGTCTCCATCTCCTGACCTCGTGATCCGTCCGTCTCGGCCTCCCAAAGTGCTGGGATTACAGGCTTGAGCCACCGCGCCTGGCCTATTCCCATATTTTTTTTTTGTTGTCATTTTTGCTTGAAACAGTTTCTTAAGTGCTTCTCTGTTTTCAATGTCTCCTACCGTCACCCCCATTACCCTCATTGCTACCAACAGTATGTTTTCCTAAAGTGCAAACAAAATCAGATGCTATCTCTTCAGTGGGTATTGTGTCTTAAAACAAAGTAAAAACATACTCCTCATAGCAAAGAGCCCAGCATAAGCGATCTGGCCTCTGGTTCTTGTCTACTGCTCTGACATTATTTTCCCACATTCATCCAACTATACTGAACACCTGTGGGTTCCGACGTCTGCCCTGCTCATTCAGGTCTTGTTCAGGCCCTGCCTCACGTGGTCTCATCCTTCAAAATTCAGATCTGGTGTCATGTTCTCTGGGATGTCTTCCCTGACCTGCCTAAATCGTATAAGCATCTTGTGATAGGCACTAAACTACAGCAGCTGTATCACCAGGTTATTATAATCTTTTACCTGTCTGTGCATGCCAGCAGCTGTGGAGTGCCCAAGCACCTTCCGGGGAGGAACCCTGTTCTGCAGTGTAGCACTCAGTGCCTCACATTTGAACTCTTCAGTGATTAGCTGTGGAATGAGTAAGTGAATTAATGGGAAAGCTGTGTTTACTGAAAATGCTTTCAACTCCTCCTTTCAATGTAACTAGTGCCCTCTTTTTTTTTCTCCTAATCCAATCAAATTTCTCAGTATTCTTCCTTCACACCTTTCAAATACATGTACTTAGCTTAAGAATTCAATAAAAATATAAAGCCTAAAACAAAAAATCCAGTCCCTGATTCTACTCCCCAGTCCTGATTCACTATTCTCAGAGGCAATCATTTGAACCTCATCCGTTCCTTCTGCTCCTTTCCAATCTACTTTAAATAACATGGTTATTACTGCTATTACTTTTTTTTTTTTTCAATTTTAGGCATTATTTTATTGGCTTCTTCCTATGGAACAGGAGTCAGCAAGTATTTTTATAAAAAGGCCAGATAATAAATATTTTAGGCTTTGTAGGCCATATGGTATGTTGCAGCTACTCAATTCTGCTCTGATGCGAAAGGAGCCACAGACAAATATGCAAACAAATACGTATGGCTGTGTTCCAATAAAACTTTTTTTCAAAAACAGGAAGTCCCCCTACTATGGAAGATGAAGTGTTATCTTCCCAAAATAGTTACTATCACGCTTATTTATTATATCAACATTTAATTCACAGCTAAGCCATGAACTATACTTTGCTAAAACTTTGTGTAATTTTTTCCCTGAAGATAGTAACTACCTCATTTTAAAATTTGCATAGTTTTCTATAAGTCACTAACTTCTCATGAAAAGGTCCTCCATATTTCTCCAAAAATGCTCCTCTAAAACCTTGAAACTCCTTTCAATCTAAGCTCAAAGTTCTTCCCTTGGGTCATTATAGATAGAGTCCTCCATCATTGTCTCTTATCTGCCTCCTGGGACTTCTCATCACCATCCTCCCAGAGATTCATTCCCTCAGTGTCTCTCCATGGTGGACTCCAAGGTTTCTCCTCTCCAGGTTTACACTCTCATTTTAGTGAAGCACAACATCTAGTAATGCTCTAGAAAATCCTAAAAATGAGATGTAAGTTTTTGAGAACTTCATGTCTGAAAATGTTTCTCTCCTACCTGGATGGACTGGTGGGTTGCAAATCACAGGCTGGAGGTCGATTTCTCCTTGGAATTTTGAGAGCACTACTCCATTGTTCTGTTCCTTCCACCACTTAGGTTGAAGAATCTGAACAATTCTGATTTCTGCCCATTTGTATGTGATAATCTCTTCCTTTTTGGAAAGCTTTTAGAATCATCTTTTCAAAATATGTGCCTTGGGGCTAGTTTCACCCATGAGGTTAGGTACCCGTGGATTCTTTCACAATCTGGAAACTGTCAGATTTTTCAGTTCTGACAATTCCTCTGGTATTATTTCTTCATAATTCCCTCCCTATTCTTTTCTTTTAATGGAACTCATTTTACTGTTTGAATGATGGACCATCTGAGCTGTACCTCTTAATTTTCTGTCTCATTTAAAACAGAAAAAAAAACTCTTCATGTTCTACTTTCTGAGAAGTTTCCTCAACTTTCTCTTTCAACCCTTTTTTCTTTACAGCTAATATGTTTTTAATATTCAATAATTCTTTTTTGAGTGTGCTCTGATATTTTATTTTTAGTCTCCTAAACTCATGTCAACTAACCAACAATGGAAGGGTATTCAAATGACAAATGGTTACTCTTTTCTTTCAAAGATGACCTTGTGGTCCAGTGGAAACATTTCTGCACAACCAGAATACTCAAACTAGCATGAGGAAAGGCTTCTGTAACAGCTTTAAGGATTTCTCATATATTCAAGCTCTGGCGGAGAAAGTATTTTTGCCTTAAAGGTGACAGAGCAGCAAAATATACTGAGGATTTGATTTTTTTTTTTTTTGTATCTATGAATTCTTTTATCTTTTAGATGCCCAAAAGTTTTCTTTGAAACATACGGCAATTTGTAAAGCAGATCAACTTCTGTGAAAATTTATCTTTCGCATGTAAGTCAGGCCAAATAAAGTCTGTATAGGTGAATTCCTGACGTTCTCTACTACAGGCTAGCGAAAACCTTAAACTCAAGACTGCATATCAAAAAGTATCCATATCTGTAAGATTAAAAGAGGGCCATGAGGAGAGGGACCATATCTATTATGACTACTGTCTAACTAATATTAGCATAGTATTTGATAAATTAGTAAATATACTAATAGTATATACGAATTTATCAATAGTGGGTCAAAAGAGAAAGATCATACACACAGCTATAAAGCTTGGACGAAAAATCCATCTCTCCAAAAATGTGAACACTTAACTTAAAATATCTGCCAAATATTACTTGTGAGAAGGCACTAGTACTGTCATCACTTTCAAAGTGAGAAAGCTCTGTGCTTGGCTAGTCTGAAAGGATGCATTACCATCATTAACATTAAGACTCTACTCCTCAAAAAAAGTGTTTTAAACATTCAATGAATTAATTTTGAAGTAAAAGCTCTGTTACCTTGCATGTGGGTAATACAAGCCAAAAGGCAAATCAACAGTAATGATTTCAATCCTTGTCTGTGAGGAGATGGCAAAAATCAGTAGTAAGAGTGACAACAACCTCCTAAGAAACTCTCACTACTGAACCAAGAGTATTAGGAAAGTCCATTCTGAGAAACTTCCTGTGGGCCAACTGCTGAATAACAAGACTTTTACTCACTGAATGAATCTCCTCTGGCTATTCAAACTAATTACTATTAACTTGAAGCAGTATCTTATGTTGCTATAATTCCTATAATTGTTTTACCTGAGATGATATAAAGGTATAAACTAAGGAAGCTTTCTATAGTCCACAAATACTTCAATGCCGCATTCACACAATCAGAACTGAATGGGATCTCTGAGGTCACATGGTCAAACTCTTTGATTTTCATGATGAGTGAGGCACATTCACACAATTCAAGAAGAGAAATACCAACTCCAGTTCATCTTCTTTGGTCAGAAAAAAATCATTTCTAAATCCTAATCTGCTGATAAAAATCAATTAGCTTGATAAGAATTACTATTAAGAAGAGCAGCAGAAGCAAGTGGCCAGGCCCTTCTAGAGCTATCATATATCACATTGTAAGGTAAAATCTGACTGTACTTTTTTGTTGTTGTTGGATCCTATGCCATAATGTCAATTGACCCAGATCAGGAATGAACACAGCTGTGAACACAGGACTGAATAAACCAATTTCTTGACAGCCAAGCCCATTCAAGCTTCAGAGCACCGAAAATTCAAGTTATAATCTTATGGGGGAAGACAGAAGATTTTACAAACAACACTCTACATATTCAGTCTCAAGAGGCCTCACCAGCAACACAAGACCTTTTCACTCATTACATTTTAATGCCTTTTGGGGTAGAAAACACTACCTGTAGACTTGGGAGTGAAGATATCTAGGTTCTGAACACAAGGGATGTGTGATCTGGGCAATTTATTTGATCTCCCTGGGTCTCCGTTTATTCATTTACAGACCTGGTACAAAAGCCAATCATATAAGACTGACACATGGGCTACAAACAAGTTATTCTGTCAACACTGAAATGAGACACCATCTACAAAATAGCTTAAACATGTTTTGGGGCACTAAAAATGATCTAGATGACATTTTCTCTTCTCGTTTTCCAAAATAGCAGATAAGACACAAAAAACTCACAACTCCCAATGTAAACTCCCTCTTGGGGGTATTTTAAAAACAGAGCTACAAAAAAGAACAAACCACTTATACACACAACATGGATGAATCTCCAATGCATTATGCTGAGTGAAAGAAGACAAACTGAAAAGTCTATATACTGTATGATTTCATTTATATGACATTCAAGAAAAGGTAAAATTGTAGGAACAAAAAACACAACAGTGGTTGGGGTTGGGGACAGGAGAGGGTCAACTATAAAGAGAATTTTAGGGATGATGGAACTGTTCTGTATCTTTACTGTGATGCTCGTTACACAACGGTATGCATTTGCTGGAACTGAAAGAATTCCTCACCAGAAAGAGGACATTTTTCTGTGTGAAAAAAGTTAATAATTTTTTAAAAAAATCTTAAAGAATATGTTAATCCAAAGTTAATGAGTAATTCAATTAAAAAATTGTTTTCTAAACACCCAACATGTACAATGGGTGACCAACAGGTGAAGAGGAATCAGCAAAGGCAGGTGAAGTTTGGGGCTGGAGATACGTGATGGAGAGAGACTCTCAAAATGCCTGGCTAGGCAGTCTGAATTGAATCTTTTATGTAATGGAGAGCCATTAATTGAAGATTTCTGAGAAAAGGACAAAAATTATCAAAGTTTGTTTCATGTAAAGATTCATCAGGTAGGACTAGGTAGGGCAGGCTTGGGGTCCAAGAAGACCAGCAAGTCATACCCAGGTAGAAGTAACAGTAAACAGCAGGCTAGCAAATAAAACAGAAGAGAAGCCACGGAGTCCAAGAAAATGAAGATAACGGATTTTTTTTTTTGAGACAGAGTCTCACTCTTGTCACCCAGGCTGGAGTGCAGTGGCACGATCTCAGTTCACTGCAACCTCTACCTCCCAGATTCAAGCAATTCTTTGCCTCAGCCTCCCGAGTAGCTGGGATAACAGGTGCCCACCACCATACCCAGCTAATTTTTGTATTTTTAGTAGAGATGGGTTTTCACCATGTTGGCCAGGCTGGTCTTGAACTCCTGACCTCATGATCTACCCACCTCGGCCTCCCAAAGTGCTGGGATTACAGGCATGAGGCACCATGCCCAGCTGGATTCTTTTTCAGTGGTCTAAAATGGTAGAATGCTGGTATTGGCAAGAGACATCAGGGCATGAGAAAGAGGTAACTTTTGGGAAAGTAGGTGGATGAGTTCTATTACAGACAGGCTAAGTTTGAAGGAACAGTGAAGACTGAGTCACAGTGAGGAGGAAGAATCCAAGGCTCAGGCAATGTAATCCTTTTATCTTAAGATAATGAAACTTAGGGTTAGAGTTGTCAAACGATCTGCCCAAAGCTTCACATTGACTCAAAAGTACAAGAATTAGATTTCTTGAATTCCAATTCACCTACCTTAATACTACATCAAGCTGTCTTGTAGACAAATGAAAATAATAAAGTGAGAGATCAGGACTGGAAATGTTCTATTTGGGGCACTCAGAGAGTGGGCAGAGGTTGGAAAGGTATTCTACGAATAAATTACAACAGTCTGGAAGTGCAGCAGTAAAGATGAAATGAAATTAACAAAGGCGGACCAACGATAAATAATAATTCCATTGAAAGTGGGAGAACAAGTACAAAGAGAATACTAACTTTTCTAGCCTGGAAGATTGGGAAGATGATATTAGTACCATTAAACGGGAAAAACAGTCAATGGGAAGAGCTGGTTCCATGGACTAAGGTAACGCATTTGGTTTTAGACATGGTGACTTTGCTGACATCCAGGAGAAGCAGTTCTCAATAATGGCTGAACCACACTAAAAGAAAAATTCACTCCCATCTCCAAAAGATTCCAATTTAATTGGTCTGAGGTGAGACCCCACATAATTTTTTAAACTCTTTCAGATGATTCTAATGGACAGCCAGGTTGGAGGACCTCTATTCTGGAAAAAGACCTGAGCTGAAACTCAACCGTGCAATCACTATGCCATGTACTTTCCCTGACAGACTGCATTTTCTAGTACTTATTAGACAGTAGGTAGGGGGAGAAATGAAGGGGCAGTGAGATAGTGAAGGAAGGGATAACTACTAGCTTTGGGGGGAAAGGAAAAAAGTCTTCAAAGTCCCACACAATGGTTTGTGTGGTGTAAAGCCTAAAATTCAGGCCCAATATTATGTGCTGCCTTGGTATCTGAAATTGGAAAGACCTCCAACGGTCTATCCACTAGTTCCCTTCCCCACTCTGCTCCTGTGGATAAGGTCCCCTAACCAAACCACCATCCTTACTGAGGGGAGCATGTGCAGTTCCTTCTTATGCCCAAGTAGAGGATTTCCATTTCTTGCCAGCCTGTAGAATTACTCATGCAAGCCAATCACATCCTTCCATGGGAACCAGAGGTCACCCCGTCCTCTTGGTACTACAAAGTCTGCCTCCCACAGACCCTGGATGTTCACCCTTTTCCCAAGTACAATCCCTGTGTAGCCTGTGTGGTGTGTGGTGTGTGGTGTCTCCTCTTGCAGGCTATGAGTGTATGTGAACGATAAACTGCTGTTGATCTCATCTGCCCAGTGTTAGGTATACTGTGCTTGGTCATCCCTATAATCCTGTGTCAGGAATCTCACACAAATGGAGTGAATAGTAAGTAACTAAAGTAAATGGCATCATGAACAAGAGGCCCAACCATGACCAAGGACACCTGGTTAGTTTCAACTTATTTATCTTAGCTAACTAACTAGTTCCATTATATGGTGAAGGTCACATGGGACAGAACCACCAATTGCTGGTGGGCATGAACTATGGCCTACACAGCTCTTAATTGTCTTTGCTAGATGTTGTCATCTCTTCCCACCCTAAAAGGCACTTGTCCCCAAGATGAGACTCTGTTGTTAACTGTATCCTGGTGTGATGCACCATCAGGTTTGGCCTATGTGTGGCAGGTGTTCTCTGAGGTTCCTGCCTGTAAAGTGGCAACAACACAGTGCCTTAACCAGCCAGCACTTGGGTCCCCCTTATCAAGGGTCAAGCTATAGCTCTTGGGTCACTGTGTCTAGCCTGATGACCATCACTGGTCACTTGGGACAGGCATACACACACTGTTTATGATTGTATACCCCAGGAACAGGCTCAGGGACAGCTGTTAAGTTTTTGGAAAGGGAGAAGACCACCACCCTGGGGGAGACTTAAGCATGGCACCTTGGTTGTGTAACAAGAGTCACTGTAGTTCCGGCAAAGGTAGTAGTGGCCTTGCCTGTCTCCTGTGCTGCTGCTTCCCTTGCTGTTGTCATGTACACTCTCCTGATCCCCAAGTAGATATCAGGGTGCACATCCATGGTGGCTTGTGGTTCAGGTACTGATGAAAAAAAAGGGAGTGAGCATTTGTTATCAGCCCCTCCCAAAACACAGGAGGAGAGAAATCAAATGCTCTTCCCATGTGAAACTCCGAATGTGCCTGGGCTCTGCTCAGTACTGCTGCTTACCAGCATGCCAAGGAGCTAATTTTGTGATCACAGGGCTCAACAAGGTCACAGACAAAATGATCTTGCTGGATGTGGACTCCAACCCAGGAAGACTGACTGACACTCCCTGAAGGAACACAAGGCTGCTATGAGGCAGGCTCACAGGCTCCTAAACCTCTCCCTGTAACTACGCAGATATCTATACAGCATGAGTGAGTGGATGGAGACAAACACTGGAAATCATACTCTACATGGCTAAAAATCCAAAATATTCTGAGGAAATATGTAAAGAGAAAAAAGAATAAAAGTAAAAAAGCAAGGCTGTAGCAGAGGATGGTTTCAATCCATGGGTGAAGTACACAGAAAGCAATTAAAACAGTTTGATAAAACTGTCATTTAAAAGGACCATATAAGCACATTTTAGACAAGATGGATGGATACTTCAGATAATATTACATACAAGGAAACAAAATATTTCAAACAAATAATTCATATGATAATTAAACATAGATAAAATCTTGAGGGATATAACTGTACATAATTCTGTTTAAATTCTTTATCTACATTCATATAGTCCTCCATTTGAATTCTGAATTGTTAAACAAAATTGTTTTGGATCAATTTATGGTAAGGAACAAAGTTTAACTGATAGCTATCCAAGATGGCAGGGAAACAAAGCAAACACATTAACAAAATCAAAACAGACAATACTTAGCAGAGAATAGTATTCACTTTGAGATAATTAATAAAAGAAAAATCACATATTTATGGTTGCCCAGGCACAGCACTCTTCAATCTACAGAAAACAGAAGAGTCAGCCCAAGTGGCAAGTCAATCTATAATTAGAAAATAGCTCCTCAACTAAATCTGTGGAATTCCTAGCAATAAAAAGATGGGCTTTCCCCTATTTCTATAAATCTGCTGTATTAAAGTAAAATTTTAAAACCCAATATTTTCCACAGTGTTTTTTTTGCTTTGTTTAAAGAGAAAACAAATAATGGATTCTGAATCTGACACAAATTCCTTCCATTCAGGTTTTACGAATGAAATGCTAAAACCTACTTCCACATCCTACATCAAATTGCCTCTGCAAACCGAGAAGGATATGGCACCCTGACGGCTTCCACAGTCATTTCTGCCTCCTAAAAGCTGTTCAACTCTGGCACCTCCTGCACTTTCCTTAGGGTCTGAGAATTTTTGTTTAATATAAATTGAGAATGGTTTTAAACTCCGATTTTTCAAAGACAAGAAGCAGTTCTTAATCCTCTCCCACTTCCAATTCCTCCCTCCTAGAAACCTAAGAGGAAGGGATTACTGAGGTAAATGTAAAACTAGTCTGTTGGGGAAAATACATAAAGCAGGACACAGCACATGGTGACCAAGAGGTATGGAAAAAGTTCTCCTTGCAAAAGCAAACAGAAAGCTCTGGGTGAATGATGAGGCAGGTGGCTGGCAATAGGATCCTCCTGCCAAACAGACAAAAAATGTCCTGGTTCTCCCAATCTGGCTATAGCACACTAAAAGCAGAAACTGCAGGCTATAAGCAGAATACTTAGGAGGCCACTTTAGGCCATCTTAAGCCAATCGACAAAAATCTGTTAACACCATCTACACCATATGCCATTCATTTAATTTGCCTACAAACTGGTACAGACTTGATCACCTACTTTAAATTTATACTACATTAGCAAACCACGTATTGTTAAAACTACCAACTTCTAATATCTAAATAAAACTAGTTGTTTGCCTAAAAGTGAAGTTTTCAGATTGGCATGGGGCACTATTTTAGGGGGATTGGTCTGAGAGATGACAGAATTCAGGCCCAGAATGAGCACAAGAATCACAGAGTAAAGTCTGTTTGTTTCTTGGAAAATAGTACCAATATCCAGATCAAAAAATAACCATTTTATAATATAAACTTAACTTCTTATCATGTATCACCTCCTGTTTATACAGTCAGCCCTCCACATCCTCAGAATTAACAGATCAAAAATATTTAATAACAATAAGGCAAAAAAATTTTAATACAAAAATACAACTTTTAAAAATACAGTACAACAACTATTTACATAGCATTTATACTGTATCAGAGATGATTTAAAGTATATGGGAGGATGTCAGTAGGTTATAGGCAATTACTATGCCGTTTTAAGTAAGGAACTGGAGCATCCTCAAATTCTGGCGTGGGGTGGGTGTCCTGGAACCAATCCCCCACGGACACTGAGGGACTACTGTACTTATGTTACCTGTTCCAATGTACCCTTCCATCATCAGTCCAAGCACTAAGAACCAGCTGCAATGGCATGATTTAAGGTTTTTCTAGATACAGATGACCAGTTTGGAGTACAGCAAATTTCCAAACTGCCACTCTAGAATACATGTGCAGAATGAGACTTGTATCTTCAATCACAGGCACCTTTCCTCAAGATGTTAAATTTGAAAATGACAGTCTTTACTGGTGGCAGTACAAGCCCAGATGAGCAATAAAATGAAATAAATTAAAAGTCAAGAAACTCTCATTAGGTTGAATAGGAAATCCAAGTATCACTTCTTAAAGGTTCATCAAAATCCTTAAGGAGTTGGTGCAAAGCTGGGTATCACAGACAAGTGATGCAGGCGGCCCTCGAAGAGAGGAATATAAAATAATAACACTCAGAGGGCCAAGGGACTGCACCGGATTCCAGTATCTAGGACAGACCAATAATATGAGTACAGTACACAGATACTGGTTGGGCAAGTAGGTGGAATAAATTTATATGTGAAGGGCCCACTGGCTAATTTCACCACTTACGCTGTTTTCTTCCTTCACCTCCAAATGACTTAACGGTTAAAGATTATAAGGAAACAATTTTTGCAAGGGAATCATTCTAGATTCTCAGCTTTCTGTGATATGTTTGCAGTAACTCTTGCCCTGGCCAAATCCTCTCTATGTACAAGAATACCACCAGCTATTCAAACCACAAAAACAACCTCATACGCTATATACTGGGAGAGATCAAGCTTTGTCCACAAAATTGGAATTAGACTAATGTGACTCACTTTAACAACTGAGCTTTAAGCAGCTGGCTCCACTTTCAAATTCACCCTAAATTCTGTCCACAGTGTAATGCCAGAGTTTCTTAACAACCTCTGCTTTCTGTGAACATGAACTCTTTCTAGATTCCATAGCCATCCCTCAGATCCAGGTTTAACCACTAACTTGGTAGATTCCTTAACTTCTGCTCCCAGAGTTACCTACTCCTGAACAAATAACAGTACTGAACTGCTTCTGCTTAAAGCTTTTAAAAGCCACAAACTGAGTCTCTCCTATCACCACCAGTTAGTTCCCAAACCAAAGTCTACAGTTGTCGTTATCATTAACTCCTATATGGGAGTTACAGTGGGTTTCCAAATCTCTTAGTGAAGAAAAATGAGGTCTGGTGATTTGTCAGCTGTGAGAAGGATATATCACGACAAAGATAAAAGCAAAGACAACACTTACAGAAGACAGCAGTGATACTTTATTTAGACCAAGAACAAAGAGGTATCTGGGAGGCCATAAAAAAGCTTGGAAGTTGCTGCTTAAAGACTTGATCAGAAGAACAACAGCAAAATGAAGAAGTATAACTTGCTCTACTGAAGGCCTCAGAGTTACCAAATTTGATACCAAAAGTAAGGAAGTCTGGACATTAATTTTTTTTTTTTTTTTTTTTTTTTTTTGAGACAGAGTCTTGCTCTGTCACC
>NW_016826070.1:81187-85655 GCF_001698545.2 Rhinopithecus bieti
TTTTTTTGAGACAGAGTCTTGCTCTGTCACCCAGGCTGGAATGCAATGGCGCGATCTCGGCTCACTGCAACCTCCACCTCCCGGGTTCAAGAGATTCTCCTGCCTTAGCCTCCGAAGTAGCTGGGAATACAGGTGCCCGCCAACATATCTGGCCAATTTTTGTATTTTTAGTAGAAATGGGTTTCATCATGTTGGCCGGCTGGTCTCAAACTCCTTGGCCATTAATATTTTTGTTGAATGAATTAGGTATCTATTTTTAGACATTAAGTTAGACAACCTTCAAATGGTTTTCAAACAAACAAACAAAAAAAGAATGAGATACCCTGGACTGTATTTCCTCTATTCTAGACTGGATCTTGAAGCTTTTACTTTTTCAATCAGGTTATGTCATAATCTTAATGAAATATAATAGATGTTTACAATAGAAAGCACAGCTCTTCACAAACTGCACACAGCTGTGTAACCAGCATCCCCATCCAGAAACAGTACGTTAGCACTGCAAATCCATACTCCTTTCAATACTGCTTTTCCTCAAAAGTAACCAATAGCCTGACTTCTCACAGTGTAGATTAGATTAGTTTTACCTGTTCCTGTGCCTTACAAAAGTGGAATTATGTAATCTGTATTCTTGTACTTGGCTATTACTTAGTCAGTACTCTTACATTTGGCTTCTGTGCCAGTTATCAATTTATTGCCTTTTAACTTCAAACTCACCCTTCAGTACCAGTTAATGTAATAATGGACTGGACTCTCCAGAATTTCACCTTTACAGAGCACATGATGCTAAACCTGGTCAGCAGAGGGAGCTGGAGGGACAACGCAGGAAGGGAGCTTGTCTTTTGGGTTCAAAAGTGCTGTGCTTTTGCTGTTCTTGCTCCTGCTCCAAAGTCTAGTGCGAGTATGTGGGGACATATGGTAGTGTTCTGCCTACCATATGCACAAAGCACAAAGCACACAGTCCCTCAGCGACCACACCAGGCCTGATGACCACCTTTCTGTGCTCCTGTAGACACGGACAGCAGGGACTCCAGGCCTTAAACACACAATAGCCTCCTGATGGCCTCTGCTGGCTTTTATCCCAGACATTTGTTTCCTGCAGCCCTCCTAAAAGGAGGCCTTCTACCACTTCCCTTTGCATGACCACCTACCAGGCCTGGCTCATCTGGACCCTGAAGGGTTAACACGGCCTTCCCAATGTGGACTCTGCAGGCCTCTGCACCTTGTACCCACAGTGGCACCCAACTCCCTTCTGCATGCCTACCCACCAGGTTTGGTTTCTTGCTTGCCCGGCAACTGTGTATTAACTCTGGCCCAGGCAACCAGGGAACTCCTCTGCCACCCAATGGGCTACAACCACACCTTTACCAATTAAATCTGAACCCTAACCCTGGGGAAAAGGCTCTCTTATCCCGTTCAGAGTATAAATAATTACCTTAAATTATTCAACTTTAATAACTAGGAGAGCTTAGATCTGCACCCAGGACAGTATAATAATAAAGACCCTTTTTTTTTTGAGACAGAGTCTCGCTCTGTCACCCAGGCTGGAGTGCAGTGGCATGAGCTCTGTTCACTGCAAGCTCCGCCTCCCAGGTTCACACCATTCTCCTGCCTCAGCCTCCCAAGTCGTTGGGACTACAGGCGCCCGCCACTACGCCTGGCTAATTTTTTGTGTTTTTAGTAGAGACGGGGTTTCACTGTGTTAACCAGGATGGTCTCGATCTCCTGACCTTGCGATCCACCTGCCTCGGCCTCCCAAAGTGCTGGGATTACAGGCGTGAGCCACCGCGCCAGGCCAAGACCCTTCTACTACCACCAATTTAGAAGAGATTAAGGACCTTTCACTAAACTCTTCTAAATTCTATGAAGTTTGAGGCAGTATCATACTTTTCATTACCACTACATTTCATTACCTAGTGCCACTACATTTCATTACCTAGTATATACTGCCTTGCACACAGAAGGTGCTCTATAACTATCTGATGAACGAATGAAGATCTTGACATTGGAACTACCCATTTTATGCAACCTAAAGTCTCATATTCCATGATTTTTAGCCTTAATGTATTATGTTACACGACAACCCTAACTGGGAAAACAGTATTGCAGATTACTGTGATTAAACCATTTAAACATCCAGACCAAGTGACAAGGAAGAGCTAAATTCTGGAAGTTTCAAATTAGGAGTAAGTGATACAAATATCTGTGACCCAAGAAAGAGGGTTAAGACCTATGATCTAGTAAGGAAGATAAGACTAGCACACAAGTAACTGGAGAACAATGCAAAAAGAAAAAACAAAAACAAACATCAAGACCTAAGCTTTAAAAACCTAAGAGCCACGCGAGTTAAGAGACTATAATATCAATGAAAGTTTGACAATCTATTTCATAAAGTAAGTAAGGACGGGAAGTGAAGACAAAGAAAACATGGGTAGTTCACTCTACGTTTCATCATGGGAGGGGTCTCTGACCATAAGGCAGCTCTAGAGAAATCAACTCAGGTAAGGGCTACTGCAGCCCCCAGATCCAGCAAACTAACTCCAGCTGTGGGCCTTTATAGACCACATGGAAAAGGGCAAGAGTAGATTCCTGATCCTTATCAACACATGGGTAAAAGCAAGGGCCCACCATGCAATGTTCAGATAAATAGTGGATCTAACTTTCTCCTAAATGCAGGTCGGCAATGCCTTCAGGCAAGCAAATGTTATTTTAGCTATCACTATACTGGAAAGGGAGAGAGGAAGAGGGAAGGGAAGCGGGGTGGGGAGGAAGGAAGAGAGGGACAGGGGGTGGGGCGAGGGAGCGGCAAACAATCTAAAATTTAAATTTTATGTATTTCTTTGTATGTTATTGTACAATAAAAAGTTTACCAAAGGGAAAAAAGTGAACTGTTTTTTTCATTCTCAAAGATGATCTGGGAGCTTCAAAATGCCAGCGTGGGTTCTACCTATACTTAGAGATAATGAAATCATCCCCTAGTTTTTTCTTCTCTAAGATAAATATACCAGGTTCCTAGCTTCTCTACTTGGGTATTATTTAGTCATTCATACATTTTCTGCTCTCTCCTGAACCTTCCATGTTCCGTATACTCCTTAATTTACAAAGTCAAAGCTGAACTAAGGTACTTTATCAGGTTAAAGTAGTATGAACCCTCACAAATACTCATCAAAATCAAGTCGAACTTTATGATGAAACGCTAACTCCCGTTAACAAGCTGGGACCAAGACAAAAATGTCAGCGATCAGTGTTACTCTGGACAGTCTAAAGAATATGGGGAACGATTATGAGATAATACATACTGGAAAGAAAAACACAAAATTATTATTTATATATGATGTGGCTGTTTTATCTTGTAAGCCCTTAAGAAACGACTTGAAAACCATGAGAACTAAGAAAAAGAGTTTATAATGAGGTAGGAAAACAGGGTCTGGGGGCAGGGAACCTGAGGCAGAGAACCTAAGGACGATTCACACCTAGAGCTAAAGCCAAAGGAAAACCCCAACTTTCCATACAAACAAAAGGATTGGAGGCTACACCCTTTGCAAAGCCCCCTCCTTTCCCGTGTGGCAGAGGGAAAACTGATCAGATATCTGAATAGGAGTGTAACTTCGTAACTTCACTTTAGCCTCTGACTGGTTGCTTTCCCCAACCAATCAGGTATTTGCACAGGAATGGGACCTTTGTAACTTCACTTCACTGAAGTGACTGCAGGCCACTACTTCATTTACATAGGGTGTACATCAAGTAATCAATGGGAAACCTCTGGAGGATATTCAAACCCCAGAAAGTTCTGTAACAGGTCCCTTGAGCCCCTATGCTCAGCCTGCTCCCACCCTGTGGAGTGTACTTTCGTTCTCAATAAATCTCTGCTTTTGTTGTTTCATTCTTTTCTTGTTTCATTTGTACATTTCGTTCAATTCTTTGTTAAAACACCAAGAACCTGGACACCCTCCACCAGTAACAATAAGATGACCAGTAAAAAGATATATTTATACAAACATCAATAACTTTGTGAAAAGAAACCTCAAGCTTTCTTTGTATGCACTTGCTATGGTTCATGTCATGAATACCAAGTGAACACCAACTGGCTGCAACTGCATACTCAAGGGACTGGTGCCAAGGGAGGGCCCGTCCACTCACATAGACCAGACATGAGAAGTCAACCTTCCAGAGGACAGTTCGGTACCACACTGGAACCGACCCCAACAGGAAAAAAAAAAAAAAAAAAAAAAACCGCCACAGAAGTAGACCTCATATTTATCCTGTCTCCATTAATGCACCTAGAATTGTGCTAATATGTCCAACATAATATTCATCTTGAATTTCTACTACACCAAATCCAATCATTTCTCACATTTCTCCCTTTCATTGTATGCTTTGTCCCTCTGAGGAGCTGGTCACCTCACTCAACAACCAACATGAGAAGCTATACAGGACAGTCATTAATGAAACTAAAGAATCAACTCTTTTT
>NW_016826070.1:85783-143306 GCF_001698545.2 Rhinopithecus bieti
CAAAAAAAAAAAAAATTCCCTTTCTGAAGACTCTATGCCATAAAATCCCATAATTCTATGACTCATTACCTAAAACTACATACCATGAAAAAAAACTCTGCAAAATGAATTCTTTTGAAGAAACAGTAATATGATCTCTATTTACTGAGTTATCTATTCTCTAGGTGAAAAAGAAAGCTTCTTTTAATATATAAGAAAAATTAATTCATTTTTTTTTTCTTCAAGCAAAATTTACTAAAAAGGAAAAGCTGCAGAGAAGTCAGGAAAATGATTCACGAAATGTTTCTGTGAGAAGACACAAACATCTTTACCAAAACATGTTAGGTACTTGAAGAAATTCTCTATACACGAAGAAAATTAATCCTGTAATAATCATTACCAAAACAATATATAGCACCAATATTCGAATCTGTAAACAGAATAAGTAAAAGTAAGAAACATGTTGTCTTTAAGCCCATCCCCACTATATATGTAGAGAATCAATCCCTGGAGGCCTTTACTGTTAAGTTTTACCACTGGCACAGGCCACCTGAAACTTCAAACACAGTCCTGGCGCGGTGGCTCACGCGTGTAATCCCAGTACTTTGGGAGGCCGAGGTGGGCAGATCACCTGACGTCAGGAGTTGGAGACCAGTCTGGCCAACATGGTGAAACCCTGTCTCTACCGAAATACAAAAATTAGCCAGGCGTGGTGGCATGCACCTGTAGTCCCAGCTACTCATGAGGCTGAGGCACAAGAATCACTTGAACCCAGGAGGCAGAGGCTGCAGTGAGCTAAGATCGCACCACTGTATTCCAGCCTAGGCAACAGAGCGAGACTCTGTCTCCCCTCCACAAAAAAGGCAACTTCAAACCCAGACTCAAACTCACAAGGTGAGTACATCTCAGTAAGAACCAGACCTGAGGATGCTCCCTCATCTTTTTCTATCTTATCCCTATCAATAACATCAAACTATTCAAACCATCAGATTGTTATTATAATGTCCAGATTCTTGAGGATCTAGTCATGTTCTTATCCACACAGATTAACCTCTTATCAGACCAACACAAAAGAAGCACAATCCAAACATAAAAACAGAGAAAGAGAAAGGTAGTTAACTTTTTTTGTGAAAAACATGCCTGCTCAAATTATCTACAACTCCCATCTGAACTAACATTTGGTAGAATAAATACACATGCTAAAGTAAAAACAGAATGAGGGACAGAAAAGGAAGGAAAGAGAATTATTTAAGAATTTGTTAAAATATAAGACACATTACTTCAACTAAAAAAAAGAAAAATCACTAAGCAAAGAGACGGCAGAAATAAATTTAGAACAAGACAGTCTCTACAGTACCTCCTGGCTTGGTTCTATAATCAGAGACTTGTGGTCGCTATTTATCATGATTTGGAGAACGTGAAAAATTGTTTCTTTGGTATTGGATACCAGCTATTCGGCTTTCTGCTCCAAAAATAGCCTGAAAATATATAGCTAAGATTTATCTGGGTGGCTGCTTTGTAACAAGCAGCTTTAACTTCAGTGCAAATAGAGTCCAAGGGTCAGAGTGGTATCCTGTGTGAATCTGTGACCTCAAGCTGTCTGCTAGGTTTCTCTTGATTTTTCCATCTACTCTGACCTCAAAGATTCTCCTACAGAATTTGGGGGCTATTTCTGCTCTAAGGTCAAGTAAAGAGATTCAAAAAAAGTTATACATTAAGAAGGACTTTCCAAAGGGAAAACCCTAAATATTTGCTCCTTTAGGTGGACATGTAGTGTGTGTGTGTGTGTGTGTGTCTACACACACTACGCATATGTGTAAACAAAATAAATATATGTGTAGCAAACATAATAAAGCAAATATATGTGTAGATTACTGGATGTTGAATAAACAGATTATCTTCCAAGGCTAGTGGGACAGTACACTTGAGTTATTTTTCTAGTAATAGAGACACGAGACAATTCATTCTCTTCCTCTCTTGTAGTACAAATCCTATAATCAGCTGTCTGGGTCCACATCTTAGCCCTTGCTAATTGTTAGCCACATGGCCAGAGTAAATCACTTAACCTCCTTGCCTCAGTTTTCTCATCTACAAAACATGACAATCATATGAGGATTAAATAAATTAGTAGATGCAAATTACAAAGTACAGTGTCTGGCACATAGAAAATACTATATAAGGTTAAATACTGATATTTAAACAATAGCCATCCTAGGTTACAGACAAAATACGTGATAACAGCAGTGAGAATAAATGACCTATATGGATTTCAGTCTTTACCATGATTCATACTCCTCAACCAAATAAACTTTACCATTTTATTTTCCCTGGTTGAGGAGCAAGTCCCCACACCCCAATGTAGACAAAACCACAAATGCATAATGCAGAAACACGACTCCAGATCAAAATCTGTTACCATAAAATTGTTTAAAACAACACATTCAAAACAAATAGGGGCACTTAATTTAGCAAAATACAACTTTTAAACATTCTTATCTATCACAATGACACTTCTTTTACAAGGCATAATCACAGAAAAGGTATAGCGCATAGTGAATAAATGGATTTTCAGACACCTCAGAATTTCCTCACATTTTAAAAAAAGAGTTTTTTAATAAAAAATTTCCATGTCACTTATTAACAAAATGAAAGTTTGCTCTTCTTAAAATGTAGCAATAGTGAAATAATTATTTAGGCAACAATCACCAATGAATGTTCAGTTCAAACCAATTAGCTGAGCATAGTGGCAGGCACCTGTAATCCCAGCTACTTGGGAGACTGAGGTAGGAGAATCACTTGAACCCAGGAGGCGGAGGTTGTAGTGAGCTGAGATCACGCCACCGCACTCCACTCCAGCCCGGGCAACAGAGTGATAGTGAGACTCTACCTCAAAACAAAAAAAAAAAAAGGAAAGAAATTTTCTATAATAAAAAAATTTCTTGCTGGGTACACTGATGCACACCTGTAATCCCAGCTACTTGGAGGCTGAGGTAGGAGGATCACTTGAGCCCAGGAGTTGGATACCAACCTAGACAACATAGCAAGGCCCCCATTAAAAAGAAAAAAAATATCTACTTTGGCAGGCCACGGTGGGTGGATCACCTGAGATCAGGAGCTTGAGATCAGCCTGGCTAACATGGTAAAACCCCGTCTCTACTAAAAATCTAAGAATTAGCTGGGCGTGATGGCATGTGCCTGTGATCCCAGCTACTTGGGAGGCTGAAGCAGGAGAATCGCCTGAACCCGGTGGTGGACGGTGCAGTGAGCCAAGATCACACCACTGCACTCCAGCCTGGGCAAGAGAGCAAGACTCCATTTCAAAAAGAAAAGAAAGGAAAAGGCCAGGTGCGGTGGCTCACGCCTGTAATCCCAGCACTTTGGGAGGCCCAGGCAGGCAGATCACCAGGTCAGGAGTTCGAGATCAGCCTGACCAACATGAGGGAAAACCCCATACCTACTAAAAATACAAAAATTAACCGGGCATGGTGGCTTACGCCTGTAATCCCAGCTACTGAGGAGGCTGAGGCAAGAGAGATGCTTGAACCCGGGAGGTGGAAGGTTGCAGTAAGCCGAGATCACACCACTGTACTACAGCCTGGGCGACAGAGTGAGACTCTGTCTCAAAAAAAAAAAAAAAAAAAAAAAAAAAAAAAAAAAAAAAAAAAAAAAAAAAAAAAAAAAAAAAAAAAAAAAAAAAAAAAAACTTAAAGGCTAAGAGAAACAAGAGACAGGAACTCATAACCAATCTTAAGTTTGCCCACCATCCATGAGGAATGAAAAACTGCAGAAGGCCTATATTTGTAAAACACAAAAACATGAGATACTAGTGGTCTCTAAAGACTATATGTGAGATGCTTTAAGCATACCTCCTTGTCAGCAGAAATTTTCTGCACATTCCTATGGAGGTGTGCTTTCCACTAAGCAATGGAAATCTATTACCGAAGTATAAACAAGATGTCTTGATACCAAACTGACCTCTTTCAACCTCCTCACCCTTAGGAAAATTATTTAAAGAAAGTGACTACTAAAACATGCTTGTAAATAGGATATACATATCTCTAAGAGTTCAGCAGCTTGCCTCTCACTACTTTTCAAGCTTTTCCAACACTCATATATTTTTATACAATCAAAGAAATCATCTTTAGTACAATAAAAGAAAAAAACGGGTTTTTGTTTTATTTTGCTTTCTGAAGTACATTTACAGCAATCTCTTCTCCATTTCCACTATTCCCAACTTAGGTCAGGCTATTATCACCATATACTTGGTATCAGTGCAGTTAAAACATTAACTGAATATATCACAGATTCATAGGTCAAGTGCATCACCAATTTCCTTTCAAAACTTAAGAAAACATTGGTCTACTGCATGTATAGACAAGGACACTGTTCTAATGTTACAAACTACTATTTTTATAATGGGGTTCAGCAGGCAATACAGGCACCAAAGCTATGCAAAGAGTGTTTACTTTTTGCTCTATAACTGTCCTTTGTACCCCTTCTTGTTATGTAAAGAAAATAGTGAATCCAAAATATTGTACCTTAACAATATTTTCCCAACAGCTGTCTGCCAAATGTATCTTACCAGGCTAAACTCACCTTTCTGTGACTCCCTTCTCTGCTTCACACATCTCTTGATAGGCTCAACCCTGTAATCCTAGCACTTACGGAGGCTGAGGATAGCTTGAGCCCAGAAGATCAAGAACACACTGGGCAACTTAACGACACTCCATCAATACAAAACATAAAAAATTAGCTGGATATGGTGGTGCATGCCTGTGGTCCCAGCTACTTGGAAGGCTGAGGCAGGAGGACTACTTAAGCCTGGGAGGTCAAGGTTGCAATGAGGCATGATTATGCCTGGGCAACACAGTGAGACCCAGTCTCAAAAAAAAAAAGTAAAAAAAAGAAGAAAAAGACAACAAAAAATACATCTATTGAACATGTTTTGGCCAATAATGGTGGTAAAAGGAGACACTATAAAAACAACAATAAATGATGCCTTACCTTTAGGTAAGAATGAATACAGTTTTAACATACAATTCAAAATTAGCCATAAGATGAAGTGTATTTGGTTGTAGTGAAAGCTAATCTGGGAAATTTATTTCTCTATTGATCTTATCCCCCCAGGAACAGGGCAGACTGTTCCTAAGGTAAGACAGAAGAGACAACATTATTGCTAGCAAAGTTGAAATTAATTAGCTCTGCCCCCTTTCTGCTGTTAATATGCCAAGCAAAGGTGGTTACTTCCTTGATTAATACAAAAGTAGTAGTTATATTTATCCACACTGATAGATGGCTTTCCAATATTAAAGTCCTTCTACTCAAAGAACTTATCTTCTAAGAACTTAAAATTGGATTTGTCTAATATTCACTGTTAATAATAATTAAGGTAGAATGCAGCAGCTAACATTTACTGCATTTTGTCTTAATCATCATAATCATCCCATGAGATAGGTACAGTACTATTATTGTTCCCATTGTATAGACGAGGACATTGAAGCACAAGAAGGTCAAGTAACTTGCCAAAGATAACAGATCTAATAAGTAGCTAAGCCAGGATTCAAATCCAGGCAGTCTGGTTGCAGTCTATATTCTTAGCTACACATGATATGCCTGCCATAATGAAATAATATCACCATTATCAGCTGACCATGGTGGCTCAGGCCTGTAATCCCAGCGCTTCGGGAGGCCAAGGCGGGCGGTTCACGAGGTCAAGAGATGGAGACCATTCTGGCCAACATGGTGAAACCCCGTCTCTACTAAAAATACAAAAATTAGCTGGGCATGGTGGCACGTGCCTGTAGTCCCAGCTACTCAGGAGGCTGAGGCAGGAGAATCACTTGAACCCAGGAGGCGGAGGTTGCAGTAAGCCGAGATCATGCCACTGCACTCCACCCTGGCGACAGAGTGAGACACTCTCTCAAAAAAAAAAAAAAACACCATTATCACCACCTGAAATCTTTAAGGGGCAAACTGAAAAAGTAAATCTATTAGTACCGTCTTCTAAAATCCATCAGTCTCATTAAATCCTGTGAAGAAATATTTAATGAGCATCTGCCGTGTAGCCAGCATTGTGCTAGTAGTAAAGGGAATACTGGAGAAGACGACGACAGCTATTCCCTCAAAACCTTACTGTCGAGGTAGGGACACAAACATACATGGATAACTAGGAGAGAAAATGTATGTCTTCTCTGTATAAAAGCAACTTCCTCATAAATTCATCCATGGCCAGCCCTCACTTCTTACTCCAGTGCATTTTTAAAGGTACATCACAGTTGACTGTGGAAACACAGAGACAATCTTCCCAAAACCTGTTGGTGGGCGGGGTAGTGTGGGTTTCTAGGGAATAAAAATCATTAAATAATCTCAATTCAATTCAATTATTTAAAAAAAAAAACCTTACACCTAAAATGTAGTTAAAGAATCTACATATCCAAATACTAATAAAACCCTGTACCTGCTTTCAAGAAATCAGTCTCATGAAAAAGACAAACTTGCTACCAAATGTGATTTGATGCAAGAGCTGATATAACTAAGGAAGAGTTCCAGACATGGTGAGTAGAATTTAAGGAGTAGGCAACTCCAAGGGGAAATCCTTGATAAGATGAATTTTTGGGGTATTGTAAAAGGAAACAATATGGAAATGTGAAACTTTATAATAATTGAAAATAGTAAATCCTGTAACAGGTGCTGAATATTCTGTATGCACAAATATGACTCCCTGCCAAACTCCAATAGCAATGTAACAGTAGTAGTCTCAACATCAATATTTAATATCCATCTCAGTCTCTATTGTTCTACAATAATGTCCACCAGTAGATCAAAAATTATAAGGCATATGAAAAAGCAAAAGGGGGGAAGAACCCATATCGAAAGACAAAGCAAACAAGAGAGCCAGACTAAGAAAGATGACCAAGATGCTGTAACTGTTGGAGAGGAAGTTTAAAATAACAACAATTGACATGCTAAAAAATTTAGTAGACAATACGTATGAACAGATGGAAAACTTCAACAGAAAGATGAAATATGTGAGAAAGAATCAAATGGAAATGGTATAATTTTTTTTAAGTCATCAGAGATTTAAAATTTCCTTTGATGGGCTCATAAGAACACTCTACACGGTCAAGGAAGCAATCGATGAAGATAGGTCACTAGAAATCATCCAAACTGCAACAAAAAAGGGGAAAAAGAAGCGGCGGAAAACACAGAAAGAAGGCTGGAGAGCTCTGGGATATGATCAATGGCATCATATACATGTAACTGGAGTCCTAGATGGCAGAAGGGGATAGAGAGGGGAATGAGGCAGAAACAGTATTTGGCAAGGGGTGAAAAAAGGCTAAGAATTCTCCAAAAATAAAGTCATCAAACCACAGCTCCAAGAAGCTCAGAGAATCCTACAGAATAAATATAAACAAGTAAGCACACAAATAAATATAATAAATACAATAAAGAACACACATCTAGACACTTTACAGTTAAACAGCTAAAAATCAAAGTTAAACAGAAAATCTTAAAAGCAGACAGAGGGGGGAAAAGATATTACCTCGGAAGAAAAAAATTAAAATAAAAAATTCACCAGACTACTCATCAAAATTCTTGCAATCCAGAGGACAATAGAGTAATATCTTTAAAGTAATGAACGAAAAAAAAAAAAACACACCTCACAACCCAGAAATATCTCCCCAAAATGAAAGCAAAACAATGAGTTTTCAGACAATTAAAAGCTAAGATAATTCAATGTCAGCATACCTGCACTAAAAGAAATGGTAAAGGAAGTTCTTTAAGTAGAAGGCATACGACACTGAACAAAAATGAGGACCTACATAAGAAGTGGATACCTCCAGAAATGGCAAAAACAGAAGTCAATGCAAGATCTTTTTTTCACATTTTTAATCATTCTATAAGATAACTGCCTAAAGCAAAAACAGTAGCAGTGTATTGTAGAGATTATAAAAAATATAAAAGTAAAATGTATAACAATATCATATAGGATGAAGGGGAAAAACTGGACATATACTGTATTGCTAGGATCTCATACTATATGAGAAGTAGTATAATATGGGAAGGTAGGTTGTGATGTATCTTCTAAATCCAAGAACAATCACTAAATTTTTATAAAAAGGTATAACTAATACATCAATGATAGAGGTTAAATTGAATTTTAAAAAAACCCTCAACCTAAAAGCAGGAATAAAGAGGAAAGGGGGAACAGGTCAGAGACAAATAGGTATCAATTGGCAAGATAACAGACTTAAATTAAACCATATTAATAATTATGTTAAATGTAAACAGTCTATACATACAGGTTAAAAGACTGGGATTATCACAATACCCAGTTATATGCTTCTACGAGAAATCCATCTTAAAGACATAGATAGATTACAAGTAAAATGATGGAAAAAGATACACTATGCACATACCAATCAAAAGAAAGCTAGAGAGGTTATATAAATATCACACAAAATAGATTTGAAATAAACAGTGAAAGCAATAGAGACATACCATAATGATAAGTGAGCTAATTTATCAAGAAGCTATAACAATCCTTAATACGGATGCACCTGACATTAGAGCTTAACAGCACACAATGCAAGAACTGAGAGAACTGTAAGGAGAAATATACGTATCCATAATTAACAGTGGACTCAACACTCTACTTCTGGTAATCCATAATGTGCAGAAAAAAATTTCTATCTGGAAGATAAGAATAACACTACAACCAACTTTACCTAATTAATATTTACAGAACACCCCACCCTACAAGACCAGAATATACATTCTTTTCAAGCGAATATGGAATGCTCACCAATATGGCCTATATTCTTAGCCATAAAACAAACCTCAACAAATTTGGAAGAATTAAAATTCTATTATCCAACTACAAAAGAATTAAATTTGAAATTAACAGAAAGATATCAGGAAAATCCATAAATAAAAATAAAACACACTTCTAAACAATACATGGATCAAAAAGGAAGTTAACAAGGGAAACTAGAAAATACTTTGAATCGAATCAAAATCAAAGCAACATATGAAAATTTATAGAATGCAACTTAAAACAGTGCTTAAAGTTTATAGCATTAAAGCTTATATTAGGGAAGAAGAAAGATCTCAAATCAATTAAACTTCCACCTAAGAAACTAAAAATGGAGACCAAATTAAACCCAAAGGAAGCAGAAGAAATCATAATAACAAAAATCAATGAAATTAAGAACAGAAATATAGTAGAGAAAAGGAAAGAAACCAAAGCAAGTTTTTAATAAACCTCTAAGCAGAATGGTCAAGTAAAAAAAGGGAAAAGACACAATTTACCAGTATTAGGACTCAAAGAGGAGACATCACAAGGTATACATTAAAGGATAATAACGGAATATTATTAGCAACTTCCTGTATATAAATTTGAACTTAGATAAGTTGAATAATTCCACAAAAGTACAAGCTACCAAAGCTCACTCAAGAAGATATAGAGTAGCTGGGCGCAGTGGCTCACACCTGTAATCCCAGCACTTTGGGAGGCAGAGGTGGGTGGATCACCTGAGGTTGGGAATTCAAGACCAGCCTCACCAACACAGAGAATCCCTGTCTTTACTAAAAATACAAAATTAGCCAGGCATGGGGGGCATTCCTGTAATCCCAGCTACTCAGGAGGCTGAGGCAGGAGAATCGCTTGAACCCGGGGGGCAGAGGTTGTGGTGAGCCAAGATCACACCATTGTACTCCAGCCTGGGAAACAAGAGTTAAACTCCGTCTCAAAAAAACAAAACAAAACAAAACAAAACAAAACAAAACGAAACAGAGAACTTGAACAGTCCTTTATCTATGAAAGATGGTAAATTTACAGTTAAACGCCTTCCAACAAAAACTCCAGACGCAGATGACTTCACTGGTGAATCTTACCATATTTAAGGAAGAAATAATACCAATTTTACATAAACTCTTCCAGAAAATAGAAAAGGAGGGGACACTTCCCACCTCATTTTATGAGGCCAGCATTACCTTGACATCAAACACAGCAAATACAAGAGACCATCAACCAAAGACAAAGATCAAAACAAGTGACATTAAACTCCTTAACACAATACTAGCAAATTGAATCCTGCAATATATAAAAAAGATAATGAGAGACAGGACTAGCTGGATTTCCTAGGCTGACTAAGAATTCCTAAGCCTAGCTGGGGAAGGTGACTGTACCCACCTTTAAACATGGGGCCTGTAACTCAGCTCACACTCGACCAATCAGGTAGTAAAGAGGGCTCACTAAAATACACATTAGGCTAAAAGCAGGAAGTAAAGAAATAGTCAAATCATATACCGCCTGAGAGCACAGGAAGAAGGACAATGATCAGGATACAAACCCAGGCATTTGAGCAGGTAGTGGCAACCCTCTTTGGGTCCCCTCCCATCGTATGGGAGCTGTGTTCACTCTTATTAAATCTTGCAACTGCACACTCTTCTGGTCCATGTTTGTTCTGGCTCGAGCTGAGCTTTTGCTCCCCATCAACCACTGCTGAATGCCGTTGCAAGACCCACCGTTGACTTCCACCCCTCCGGATGCAGCAGGGTATCTGCTGTGCTTCTGATCCAGCGAGGTGCCCACTGCCGCTCCCAATTGGGCTAGAGGCTCGCCATTGTTCCTGCACTGCTAAGTGCCTGGGTTCGTCCTAATCGAGCTGAACACTAGTTGCTGGGTTCCACGGTTCTCTTCTGTGACCCACAGCTTCTAGTAGAGCTATAGCACTCACCGCATGGCTCAAGGTTCCATTCCTTAGAATCTGTGAGGCCAAGAACCCCAGGTCAGTGAACAAAAGGCTTGCTGCCATCTTGGGAGTGGCCCACCACCATCTTGGGACCTCTAAGAACAAAGATCCGCTGGTAACAATAATACATCAAGGTCAAGTGAGATTTATCCTAAGAATGCAAGAGTGAGTCAATCCTCAAAACATCAATAAACATAATTCACTGTATGAAGAGACCAAAGAAAAAAACCCCATGGTCATTGCCATACACAAAAAGCATGTAACAAAATTCAAAATCCATTTATATACAAAATCTCAACAAATTAGGAACAAAAGGTAACTTCCTCAACTTGATAAAAGGCATTGACAAAAAACGTATACTTAATGTGACTGAATAATTTTCCCTTAAATTCAGGAACAAGACAAAGACATTTAATCTCATCACACTGATTCAATATCATGTGACGAGGAGGGATCCTAGCCAGTGCAATAAGGCAAGAAAAAGAAACAGAAGGCATAAAGAGTAAACAGGAAGAAATAAAATGGCTATTTGCACTTGACATAACTATCATAACACAGAAATCCCAAAGAATCTATAAAAAGAGCTTCTAGAACTATAATTTAATAAGGTCATAGGCTGTAAGATTGACATATAAAAATCAATTACATTTCAACATACTAGCAAGAAACAACTGCAAATTAACATTTTTTTAGTACCATTTAAAATAGTATCCAAAAAACATACTTAGAAATATACTTAGAGATAACTCTAATTAAGCATAGCCTTGTAATTGTTATAAACTAACTTTAAATTGGCCAATCTCTTCTGTTACAGAAATACTATGGGATAGTCTAAGTAGCCGAAACCTTCCAAATGAGCTGATTTATTTTCTTCTTATCTTCGGAGGTGAGAAGAAAATAAGTCAGCTTATTCAGGATTTTGGAATAATAAACAAGCCTTTCAGATGAGTAAAGGGTCTCTTCTCTCATGCTTTTCACTGACAAAGGTTCATCCCAAGAGTTTACACTGTAAGGTTAGTATCTTGGAACTAGGAAACAAAAAAAATGAATGCAGCCTCAGAAAATTAAAAGCTTGCAAAAGTAAAGTTCCCTCTGGCAAGTGGGGAACTGCTCAGCCTGAAAACTGATAAGCTTTAATATTCACTCCCTAAAGCATGTCATAATGACATTAATGCTGTACAAAGGACAGCCTCCTGTTAATAATGCGGTGCCACATCTAACTGACCAGAGGTGGACTCCCTAACCCAAGAGCAGTCAATGCCTGAATGGGCCAGCAACTGATGACATTTCTGTAGTGAAAAACAAACAAACAAAAAAATCCTGCTGGGCAAAACAGATTCTCTCATATTTGAAATGGAATGTACCAAAAGAATAAAGCATTAGGCAACAGGAGTAAACGCTGAGAAGGCATGAAATTCAGAGAGCCTGGAGGGGCCACGAGGGAGGGACCTTGGGCATGGAAAAAGTAAGAGGGAGCACAGTGTGTAAGCAAGCAGAAGCTATAAAGTAGAGGCAGGTAGCAGCAGGTAGGATGAGGAAGCCGGTAGGTGGGAAAAGAAGGGTGAGGTTGACCCACAGGGAGTGAGGTAAATGGCAAAATCCTATAGAGACTATCCAAGAAAACCTGCTTACGAAAGCCCCTGGAGTTGTCCTGGATCCAGCAGGATAAATGTGTTAGTCATCATCTACTGCTGCAATAACGCTGAACAACAGACCACAAAATCTCAGTGTCATACAACAATAAGAATTTTATTTTCACTCAGGCATCTGAGTTGCGCTGGCACTGCTTTAAGCACAGGTCGTCTCGGGTGGCTCTGCGGTATGGTCTCACAATGAGAAACAAGCTGAAGAAGCTGCAGCGATTCAGGGTTTTTCTTCTCACAGTCATGGCAGAGCCACTAGAGAGTTAAGCCCATCAGCCCAAGCATCCTACTAACCTCTGCTTTTATCTTGTCCACTAACATCCCACTGGGCCAAAGTAAGTCATATGCCCAAGCCCAAAATGAAGAGGCAGGGACAAAAACCCATCTCCCATGAGGTTATGGCAAGGTAAAGATGTAGAAAAGTACTACAGGAGAGTGAAGAATTGAGACCAATGATTCAGTCTCTCACACCACTTCTCTAAGCTAGTTAGGCCTAAATCTCTGTACACTGCAAACTGAAAGAGTCTAACTAAACACAGGGATCAAGAAAATTTTCTAGGACCAAACACATGCTACCCTAGCTCCCACTCTCTAATGCAATGTCATCTAAGGACCCTGATCTCCCCTTTCTCCCCTTTACAGGATATGGTCTAAAATTATTTTGTTGAAATATTTCTAATCAAAAGGTGATGGGGGGACTCTTAAGAAAGCCAGGAGATTGAGAGGCCAAGGTGGGCGGATCACTGGAGGTCGAGAGTTCAAGACCAGCCTGACCAACATGGAGAAACTCCGTCTCTACTAAAAACTAAAAAAATTAGCCAGGCATGGTAACGCATGCCTGTAATCCCAGCTACTCAGGAGGCTGAGGCAGAAGAATTGCTTGAACCCGGGAGGCAGAGGTTGTGGTAAGCCAAGATTGCGCCATTGCACTCCAGCCTGGGCAACAAGAATGAAACTTCATCTCAAAAAAAAAAAAAAAAAAAAAGTCAAGAGACATGTCTAGAAAATACGGCAGCAACCATTCAAGGATTTTCACAGATGGAAGGTGCTGATAAAACATACAGACTACCCTAAAAGGTATAAAGAATTTCAAATCAGACTCCTGTGAATCCAAGGGTCACAGGTTCCCAATATCCAAAGCTTTTGAATACTATCAGCACTTTTTATGGTTAAAAAAAAAAAAAATTCTAAGTGGTATTCTCTACCTAATTTCTTTTTTTTTTTTAAAAAGGAGATGAACCACACACACAAGAAAAGTGGGTAAAGTTAAATCTAAGTACAGAATAGAATGAAATGGTAGAAAACAAAATAGACTTGGAAAGTTAACACATTTAATTTGCTAGAGTAATAGGTAATATTTACTGTCTTAAACAGAGAGTCTCTTGAGAACAATAGTTTTCCTCAAAAATAAGTAAAATCTGGATACACTTTTGAACTATGATCCATTTCAAACAATGAATTTACTCCTTTTTAAAAGAATTAACAATGACACAATAGTAGTACTTCATTCAAAGACAACGAGTACACATATTCACACAAATAGAAACTGGAGCTACAATGCACACTACATTTGCTGCTGTTCAAAGATTTAAAAATGCCTGCTTCTGACCTAGGCTATCCTGGCAAAATCTAATTAGTGGTCAACAAATCCATGACTGAGGGAAGGAACAAAAAGGCAATGGACAGCACTGGCATTAGCAGGGATGCAACGTGAGAACACTGGGGATGCTGTGAATTCCCAAGATTCCCTGTTCTACAATAGGCTGGGTCTAATACCAGTGGGTGTGAGTTTACATACCTTAGTAAACTCTGTGACACACACCATTATGATAAATACTATTACACTGAATATCAAAGATTTCCAGTTCTCAGGTACCTAAAACATGCCTCATCTCCTACCACAGAATTCCTATTCATGTAAAAACAAAAGCAGTCCCTCCAAAATTCAATTTAGGAAACAATTTAAGAAGTGACTATGTAAAAGCACTTCCTTAAAAGACTTCCTTAAACAAGAAAGAAAAACACCTATCCCTCCACCCTCTTTGTGGCAATCACAACAGAAAAATCAAAATACAATCCTTCTACAGAAAACAATTTCTTGCCTCCAAGGAGAAGATTCAGGCATTTTAAAACAGTTATTTGGTATCCAAATGTTTTGATAAGGAGAATGCCAAGGCTGTTTAACTCAGCTCAATCAAAAGGGAGGAGGGGTGGTTTAAATAGTAAAAGAGGGATATGGTTTGTTCAGCACTAGAATAAACTTAGAGTTATAAAAGTTATGAAATTATCTCCCTTGTGATGCTCACTGGCCTTTACAGTTTGGTTTCTTTACTTCTTAGTTTGTATTTTCAGCATTAATTTATGAGAACACACAAGGAATTAAGCTGTACTACCCAAAGGGTTTGTGTATGCACAGACCCAAGCCACTAAGAACTCAGAGATGGCACTTTAAAAGGAAGCCCAGCATCCACAGGGGTCCCACATGACTTCGGCCTACAACACTGCTACCTGCTGATATTGCAGCTCTTCTAGCCTGTTTTTCTCTGGTGACAACCCCCGAAAAGCCCAACTCTTATTATAATAAGTTTTGAAACATGGGTGTTATGAGCTGCAGTGTCTGACTCCCAAATTCATATGCTGAAGCCTTAACCTCTCTTTTCTCAGCACGTGACCATATTTGGAGATAGGGTCTTTAAAGACGTAAGTTAAAAGGAGGCCATTAGGGTGAGTTCTAATCCAATATGACTGGTGTCCTTACAAAAAGATGAGATGTGGACACAGACAAGTACAGAGAAAAAGGCCATGTGAGGATATGGCAAGAGGCAGCTATCTATAAGCCAAGAGAAGAAAGAAGAGACCAAACCTGCTGACATCTCGATCTTGGACTTCCAGGCACCAGAATTGTGAGAAAGTAATTTCTATTGTTTAAGCCACCCAGTCCATGGTATTTTGCTATGGCCCTAGCGAACTAATGCAATGGAGAACAAATTTTGCTTAAAAAAAAAAAAAAAAAAAAATCCCATGATCAAGAAGAGATGCTACTTCTAAATCTACCCTTATGGGATTTTTGATGGCTTAATGTAACACCTCAGTTCATCTCAATTATTGAAAAAAACACCACATTCATAATAAGCATTCCTATAGTTTTTATCTAACCTCATAAAGGTCTTCCACAATATCAATAGTAAAGCACTGTTGGAACCTTTTTCCCTAGCTGAAGCAAACACCAAAATTCACTTCCACTCTTTGCCTTCTCCACTATGGTATTTTCAGGACCATATGCTAAAGTGGTCACATCCCATGGCTCCAGCCTAAGACAGAAGTCAAACTTATTTGCCAATGTTTTCCTCAAAATTTCTTCTCAAAGTGATGTTTTTGCCATTCTTACACCAATCTAAAATCAAAGTACTGATACTACAGGTCTCTGAAGACACTGCTCTGTTTCATACCTCCACATCTGTGCATGAGCCCTTTGACCATTTGGAAAACTCTCTTAATAATCCCTTAAGAATCAGAAGAAACTCACCACCTCTATAAAGTCTTTTGAAAACCATTTTCACCACCTAAAAGATGACCTACCACCCATTGTGATTATTTGTGCCAGAAACAGTAAGTTCCTCTTCAAAGTTTCCTTGGTCTGTCTTGCTCTGTACACAGCCCTTCCTGCTTAATCTGTAAGGAACACTTGTTTCTCTGCTTAATCTATAACTAGCAAACCTCTCACTCTATAAACAACCCTTCCCATCTAGTCGGTAACGGACAGCCTCTCCCTTCCCGCCTAATTGGCCTTATTCAATTTCAAACACTAGCCAACTGGGTCAGCTTAGACTGTGCGGTAGACTCCAGCCAATGGGGGAAAGGACACAGAAACGGGAACTGTTAGGGATAAAAACCCCCGCCCTACCCCGCTGGGTGTGCCCTTGCGATCTGACGGGTGCAGGCAGCACTCTTCCATACAAGTAAATGTGCCTTGCTGAAAAATTTTCTAAGTGCTGGTGTGTGTGTGTCTGTGCGTGGCACTGATGAGTACATGTCTCTAACAATTTGGGGGATCGTCCGGGATCCCATTCTCCTCCGGGGGAGGGGTCTCTGTCCCGCTGCCTTGTTGCAGCGGCCTCAGGGGTGAGGGATTGAGACCCACCTGGTGTGATGAATAAACCCAGACTCTCAGCAACGCAGGAGGAAAGGGCCTACAGATACTGCAGCGACCTGGTAACTCTGTAAACATACCAAGGTAAGAAAACCCATGGGGGCAGTGAAGTACTTCCTGGGTGGTCAGGACACCCTGGAAGTTGAAAGTGTGTGAATGAGACGCACAATTAAGTGTGAAGCAAGTGTAGAGTCCGGATTTGCAGTTCTGTGGTCACCTCATACAGCTTAAGGTGGCTTTCCTGTTGGGGGTTTATACCAACCCACCAATGCTAAGAGGTACCTAAATTGCCGCGAGGGAAGTGGCCAACGAGGGACGAAGAGAAAGCAATGGAGTGCAGGAAACCTCCAGTGTGGGAGGTAGAGGCTCCAAAGAAATGGTGCAAGAAATCGCTAGTAAGAGAGGTTTAGCCCCACACATGCAGGAAACTCAAGGAAACGCCTAAAACTTCCAGGATGGGAAATAACCCCAAGCAGGACAGGGAATATAAAGGACAAGACATAGACAGTAAAATTCCCTCTAATAGCCCTCTAGGTCTCATGTTAAAATACTTTAAGGATAATGAAAACACCAAACATAAGAAAAAGCAACAAATGATAAAATATTGTTGTTTTATTTGGACAAAAGAACCCATCCTCGAACTTTTTTTTTTTTTTTTGGCCAAAGTTTGGCTCAAATGAGGATTGGATTTGTCAACTTTTAATAGAATATGTTAATGACAAAAGTCCTGTCTCCCAGGAGGAAACAGACTATGCCCTGTGCTGGTGGCAAGGGCCTGTCCTCCTCTACCCCCTAAAAGCTACAGGAAATAAGCCAAAAGCTACCTCCCCTGAAAACAGAATCCCTACCCCCAAGCAGTCTAATACCACATGGGACCCTTAGACAACCTTCCCCCACCGACCACTCTGCCCCAAGCTGAACACTCAGTCCCTCCCCCATATAACCCTGCCCCGCGGGCCCCGTCACCCCACATTCCCACTGGGCAGTTGCCCAAACATACCCCTCCCTCGGGGAAGCTCCAACAAGAAATAGAACAATGCCAGAACAATGGCACAGGGACACTCACAACTTCCCTTTCCCCTCCTCCTCAAAGGAGTCTACCCCAACCCATTTTCCCTTAAGAGAAGTACCATGTGGAAGAAGGGGAATTGGCTTTGTAAATGCCCCCCTTAACTAGTTCAGAGGTCAAAAACCTGAAGAGGGAACTTAAACCACTATTAGATGATCCTTTTGGGGTCGCGGATCAAATTGACCAATTTTTAGGACCACAGGTATACACATGGGCTGACCTAATGTCCATCTTAAGTATTCTCTTTTCTGGGAAGGAAAGAACCATGATCCGCAGGGCTGCTATGATAGTCTGGGAGCACGAACATCCGGTCAAAATATGCCTGCAGCAGAACAAAAATTTCTGGCCCAAGACCCACAATGGGATAATAACAATGCAGCCCACTGAGAAAACATAAAAGACCTTAAGGAAACGATAGTTAAAGGGATACAGGAATGAGTGCCTCGAACCCAAAGTATTTCCCGTGCATTTAATATATACAGCAAGCAAAAGACGAAGGGCCCATGGAGTTTTTAAACAGACTCAAGGAACACATGAGAAAATATGCAGGCTTAGACACAGAGGATCCCCTTGGGCAGGGGATGTTAAAGCTCCATTTTGTTACTAATAGTTGGCCAGATATCATAAAGAAATTACAAAAAATAGAGAACTGGAAATGGAAAGATCGGCCTATAGAGGAACTTTTGAGGGATGCCCAAAAAGTATATGTAACAAGAGAGAAAGAAAAGCAAAAACAAAAGGCAAAAAATCATGCTGTCTGCTTTACAACAATGTACCAAAGGGTCCAAAACCTGTAAAGAACTTAAGCCCCCACTCACTAGGCCATATAAAGGGTATGAAAAAGCAAAGCGAGGAAACTTAAAATAGGGAGAGAAAAGGGCAAAACAAACGTTTCAAATGTGGAAGAATAGGTCACTTCAAAAGAGAATGTCCCGAATGGGAAAAGGAAAAAGAAAGAAGTCATCCCACTTATGGCCTTCGAGGAAAAATAGGGAGGTCAGGGGCTCTGTTTCTTTTATCTCAAGTTCCACCAAGAGCCCCTGATAAATTTAGAGGTGAGACCTAAACCTGAACTGCTCCCCGGAAAGACATCAGCTTATCCCTTATGAAATGCTTTATGGGTTGCCTTACTTAAATTCCACTAATGACTTCCCGACATTTGAGACAAAGGATCAGTTTCTTAAAAACTATGTATTTGGTCTGTCTTTCACCCTTTCCTTTCTCGGGACTCAAGGCCTCCTAGCACAAACTCCATCCCTCGAACTCGCAGTTCACCAACACCAACCTGGAGATCACATCCTTATCAGAAGTTGGAAAGAGGGAAAGCTCGAACCCACCTGGGAAGGACCTTATTTAGTGCTCCTAACGACTGAAACAGCAGTCTGAACTGCTGAGAAGGGGTGGACCCACGGAACCCGAGTCAAAAGGCGTCGCCCTCTCCAAAGTCATGGACCGTCATCCCAGGACCAACCCCCACAAGAGTAACGTTAAAGAAAAAAGCCTAATCTATCTATCCTTTTTTTCTCTCTTCCCTTTCCCTTAGCTGCCCTACATCTCATTATTCATGTAACCACATCAGAGTCACCGCAAATCACTACTTTTGATGCTTGTCTTGTTATACCTTGTGGAGACTTGCAAAGGCAGCTCTTTACTTTGCCCTTCTTGGAAATTCTCAGACTGGGCAGATTCTATTAACTGGGCAGTTCCTTTAGACTTGGAATATTATTTTAAAAATTCTGTTAACTGGGAATCTCGTCCTCCGAAAACAGAACTTCTCTGCCGTAGCTGGTCCAATGTTCTATGGACTACCAAAAATCAGGGTTGGACCTCCCCAACAAGTCTCTGTGTATCCCTAAAACTATACACTCATTTAACTAAAGGAAGCCCCCCTGCCAAATGCCAGCAAAACCAATGTAATCCAGTACAAATTTCCATTACTATCTCAATTTCCCAAAATTCCTCCCCTTCATTAAGTTGTTTCTACGGTATGGGAACAGAGGTCACAGGGGCAGACTCTATAGGATTTCTCAAAATGAGTTTCATCACCTCATCATCCCTTCCTCCCTCTCCTTCTAAACCTTCTAATCAAACTACTATTCTCTCCCTACAATGCAATGGCTCCCAAAGTAGCCACTGTAGAAGTTAAAGATTTAAAACCAACCCTAGCTATTGAAACAAGGTACCAAGATGCAAATGCCTGGCTGGAATGGATTAAATATTCTGTCTGCACACTAAACAAAAGTGACTGTTAACGCTTGTGCAACAGGCAGGCCAGACACCCAAATCGTCCCCTCTCCATTTGGATGGTCCCCTGACCAACAGGGTATGAGCTGTATGGTAGCGCTCTTCCAAAACCGCACAGCTTGGGGCAATAAAGCATGCCGAACTTTCTTGCTGTTATTCCCGGAAGTTAAAAGCCCTGCAGGTAAGCCCCCAAGAGCCATCTGTCCTCCATGTACCAATGTCAGTTTCACCTCGTGTCTCTCACAGCAAGGGGAAAACCTGGCATTCCTTGGAAATCTAGCGGGATGCAGTAAGCCTAAGCCTTTTTGGGAGCTAACCAATCAGTCTGCCCTTGTTCATCCCCAAGTAGATGTATGGTGGTATTGTGGTGGACCACTACTGGGGACTCTGCCAAGTAACTGGAGCGGAACTTGCGCCCTAATTCAGTTGGCCATTCAGTTGGTTGGCATTTCATCAACCAAGCAAAAAGGACAATCACAAAAAAAGGAATACCCCCAACAGGGTCCTTAAACCCTCACATTTATATAGATGCCACTGGAGTTCCACGAGGAGCGTTAAATGAATTTAAAGCCTGAAATCAAATAGTTGCAGAATTTCAATCTATATTGTTCTTGTGGGTAACTATAAACAAAAATGTAGACTGGATAAATTACATTTACTATAATCAACAGTGGTTTGTCAATTTTACTAGGGATGCCATTAAAGGAACAGCTGAACAATTAGGCCCTACCAGCCAAATGGTTTGGGAAAATAGGATAGCCCTGGATATGATATTACCTGAGAAAGGTGGGGGTCTGTGTCACGATTGGGGTCCAATGCTGTACTTTTATCCCTAACAACACAGCCCCCGATGGAATAATTACAAAAGCCTTACAGGGCCTTACCACCCTAGCAAACGAATTAGCCGAAAATTCTCAAATAGATGACCCCTTCTCTGGTCTCATGGAAAAATGGTTTGGAAAATGAAGGGACTCAACCTCAATCTTTACCCCCCTTGCAATTGTTATAGGTATAACTCATTCTTGTAGGTTGCTGCACCTTACCTTGTATTCGTGGATTAGGGCAAAGGCTTATAAAAACAGCCCTCACCAAAACCCTTCTTGATTCTCCCCCACCCTATTCAGATAAGTTCCTACTCCCAGACAACTAACAGGAGCAACAAAGCCAAGATATGTTACAAAAATTTGAAGAGGAAGAACTATAAACTCAAGAGGGGGAAATCTGCCAGACACAGTAAGTTCCTCTTCAAAGCTTCCTTGGTCTTTCTTGCTCTGTACACAGCCTTCCTGCTTAATCTGTAACGAACACCATTTCTCTGCTTCATCTATAACTAGCAAACCTCTTACTCTGTAAACAATGCTTCCTGCCTAGTTGGTAATGGATAGCCTCTCCCTTCCTGCCTAATTGGCCTTATTCAATTTCAAACACTAGCCAATTGGGTCAGCTTACACTGTGCGGTCCAACTCCAGCCAATGGGAAAGGACACAGAAACAGGAACTACATAGGGATTAAAAACCCTGCTCTACCCTGCTCGGTGTGCTTTTGTGATCGGACAGGCATAGGCAGCACCCTTCTGCAGAAGTAAATGTGCCTTGCTGAGAAATTTTCTAAGTGCTGGCTTTTCTTTGCGGCACCAAGTACTTGTCTGTAACATTTGTGTCTGTCTCCTTCAATACCCTGAAAAGTCCTTGAGGGCAAGAACTGTATTCATCTTTAATCTATAAACCCCTGTAGAGCTCCTGTAAATGTGTATTGAATAAATGAATGCCACCAACAAATTCAGACCCAACCCTCAATGGCACAAATCGTATGTTATAATCAATGCCTCCCAACAATTTGAATCTCAAAGATACACTTTGCACTAAAGAAGCCAGATACGAAGCAGGACATTTTGTATTATTCCATTTGAAGTTCAATAACAGGCAAAACTAATCTTTTACAGAAGCCAGAACTAAGCGGACTGGGGTAGAGTGAGGGGGATATTATCTGGGAAGGGTCACAAGAGAACCTTATGGAGTGCTGGAACAGTCTCTATGTTGATCTCAGGGTGGCTGTTACACAGGTATATACATACCTAAAACTCCACTGAGCAGTATACTTGAGATTAGTACCATTTACTGAAATGTATGTTGTATTTCAAAAACCCAAGTTCTATATATGGTCCTCATCTGCCCCAACCCCATCCAAACATCAATGCTCAATAAACATTTGTGACTAAATGCCTACTTTCTAAATAACAACAATCAACTACAGTATTTTCATATAAGGGAAGAAAAATCTAGTCAAGCAATTGCAGTTAGTTTGGGTTGGAGCTAGGCTAACCACCACCATAAGCTCACTCAAACAAGAAACTTGCTTCTGTCCAGAGTTGCAGTATGCCTACAGGTGTTGCATGAGTAGCATTTTCCCCTCCCTATGACTGGCTGGAAACATAATTCCTACTTATCCAGCCCCACTGCTGAGGCATAGGATCCCAATGGCATTTCAAGTCACTAGGGGAAAAAAGTGGAATTTTACAACTGAAGGCTCTTTCTATCACATCGAAAATCTAGACACACTGGCAATAAAATCAGAAGAAAACCTCTGCCCATCTTTCCAGGAATTTTCACTTAATCTTTCTGTGACTGTTATCTGCCTGACAAACTCCTATTCATCCTTCAAAACCCAACAAAGATGTTAACTCTTCTGGAAAGTTCTTCCTAACCTCCTCACCCTCCTATGTTTCTTTTACTGTTCTATTACTTTGGTTCACTTCAATTTAAATATTGGTCATGTTTATTTCCCCTGTGATCATATTTGCCATTCTAGCATGAAGTACATGGCAGGGCTCTTTCGAACATGCAAACGTCTGCTGAAGTGACTTGAAACATGACTACTACTGTACATGCCTTACCATTTATATGCCCAACTCTAGAGTCCCAAAATAAGTGGTATTTCCCAGATAAGGCACAGTCTGTACTTATGAAGAGGGAGTGAAAAAACTATAAATATTCTCTAGGACAGGGTTATTTTTAGTATTATGGTCACCAGCCTCTAAGAGTGAATTTCAGGGTAGTAACCTGGAGACTAAATGACTCAAAGATTATGGGATCTGCCAGGAAAGGTATGCTCCTGAAGCTATGGTATAGCACATATGGTCCCAGAGGCAGTGGGTTCACTCACTTCAAGGCAGGATCTTTAATGCCCTGCATTTATATAAATGTCAGAACAAGTAACTGTGCAACCCTGAACAAGTTACTTTACCTCTCTGTGCCTCAGTTTCCTCATTGGTAAAATGGGGTTAATAACGGAACCCAAAATTTCATGTGGTGTTAAAGGATTAAATGAGATGATACAGTGCCCGGCATATCATGAGCACTAAATAAATGTTTGCTCTAATTATTTCACTCTGGGATGGGACAGGGATCCCTCAGTTTTATTTGGTCCTATCTTATTCCTGCCCTACCTGGCACTGGCACCAAATCTCTTCTCTGAGCCTCTCCACCACCGGTTTCCTTGCTTGCACAGCTGATTACCCTCACCACACAGGGCCTCACTCTGGCCATGAACACAACCCAACAAAGTTACACTGCATTCTTTAGTCCCTCTCCTCTTCCACTCTCCTAATGAAAACTTAGTTGTTTCCTATTTCATTTCCTTGGTGCTCTATCTCCTTTTAGTCAGCAGATTAATGACAGCAAACTGATCAAATACCCATGTCCCTAAAGTCACTCTCTCAAAGATTCTCATGAATAAACTCAGTTAAACAGAATAACATGAATTACAAGAATTTCAGGCTCTACTGTTTAATGAGACAAAGCTTCCTTTCCTCTAACCCCTCATCTTCCTCTCTCTTTCTTCCTTGCAAAGAGGAGAGGGGATGCTGGCACCACAAAAAGAAGGTGCCCATTTCACCTTCCTATGAGGCAAGCCCTTTGGTTGACCGCCAGAGCAGTTTTACCTGTGGGCTTACCCCAGCCTTCATCTCACACCAAGGAGTAAAAATGCCAGTTTGCTCAAGTTTAAGGGTGTTTAATGAAACACAATCCAGTGACTGCAGTGAACACAGTGGTTCACGGCTGGGTGCTGGTCTGTCTTTCTTGCCTCCCTGGTGGACAGTCTCTAGACCAGCTGTGCCTCTGCACTGTTCCCCGCACTGTAATGCTTTTACAAGTCAGTGGAATTATCACCAGCATTTCTTTTTACATTAAAAAAATATATAAGTTTAAAAGGACAATTTTATAGCATGTAAATTACATTTCAATAAAACATTTTTTTGGAGGCAGGGTCTCATTGTGTTGCCCAAGCTGAAATGCAGTGACATGATCATGGGTGATCCTCTGACCTTTGTCTCCCAAGTAGCAGGATCTATCTACAGGTGCATGCCACCACACCTGGCTAATTTTTTAAATATTTTGTAGAGATAGGGTCTCAATATGTTGACCAGGCTGGTCTTGAACTCCTGGGCTCACACGATCTGCCTGTCTCAGCCCCTCAAAGTGCTAGGATTACAGGCATGCACCACTGTGCCTGGCCAAAACTATTTTTAAAAGATTAGAGAATAGAAAATCGAGTGCATCACAAGTGGTGAGAGTAAATACTGAATATTAAAATACCTGAATTACGCCAGGCGTGGTGGCTCATGCCTGTAATCTCAGCACTTTGAGAGGCCAAGGTGGGCGGATCACTTGAGGTCAGGAGTTCAAGACCAGCCTAGCCAACATGGTGAAATCCTGTCTCTACTAAAAATACAAAAATTAAGCGGGTGGGTGGCGGGTGCCGGAGGCTGAGGCTTTGAACCCGGGAGGCGGATGTTGCAGTGACCCAAGATCACGCCACTGCACTCCAGCCTGGGCAACAGCGTGATACTCCATCTCAGGAAAGAAAAAAAAAACCTTTGAATTAGCAATGCATACATATGCACATGTGTGTGTACTAGGCACAATATAGTGTTTTTATCACTGTGAGTTATGGTCACAAGATTACAAAACTCTAGTTTCAGCATTCAGGAGCTGGCCTAAGGTAAACTCCTTGTGCAACGAGAGCTAGCAAACCCTTTGGAATGCTTCCTTTCAAGGCATTAAGGTTGAGAAACACTGAATTAAAAAAATTCATTTTGGGCCAGGCGCTGTGGCTCACACCTGTAATCCCAGCACTTTGGGAGGCCAAGGCAGGTAGATTGCCTGAGTTCAGGAGTTCACTGCCTGAGTTCAGGAGTTCAAGACCAGCCTGGACAACACGGTGAAACCCTCTCAGTAAAATACAAAAAAGTTAGCTAGGCTTGGTAGCATGCGCCTGTAATCCCAGCTACTTGGGAGGCTGAGGCAGGAGAATCGTTTGAACCCAGGGGAAGTAGAGGCTGCAGTGAGCCAAAATCGTGCCACTGCACTCCAGCCTGGGCGAAAGAGTGAGACTCAGTCTCAAAACAAAACAAAACAAAACAAAATAATACAAAAGAATTCATTTCATGAAGCCTAACTCCCAAGATTCTATATCCAGCTGGAAATGACATGGTTAGCAAGGCCTTACCCTGGGTTCACCTCTTCCCGTGTGTGTGTGTGTGTGTGTGTGTGTGTGTGTGTTTACACGCGCGTTTGCATAGGTAGGGTGGGGGTGGGTAGGTAGGGGGTGTCAAGGAGAACAGGGGCTGCTAAAGAACGTGATCCTCATGCTCCCAGGCCCCTGGTTAAATATCATCTCATTCTCCATCCCATGCTTAACAATCCAACCAGTGCCCAGGTTTACACAAAAAGATGCTGAGTTCAGTTTTGCACTTGGACAGGCAGGTAGAGCTGCTGAGTGTGTGGCTGGAAATAAAGGTTTGGATCACAGGAGAGGGTGGGGATGGAAAAATAAGATTCTAGAGTCATCAAAAGTTGAAATAACAAGAAAGAATAGCCTGCCCAGGAAGGAGTATAAAACTAGAAGGGCACAAGACCAATAAGATATGACTGAGGAATATTTAAAGATTAGAGGAGTCCTTAATAGTTTTTTAAAAATTAAAACCCCAGGAACTACATAATGACTGGTCATGAAAATCTGTGGTCCTCAAGAAATAGCAGAAGACTCCTAACTCTTTGTGTTGCAGATGTCTTAGAGTTGGCTATGAAAATCATTTCCTAAAGTCTCATTAACACTATCACATTTTCTTAACTAAGCATGTGGGTGACTCAAATGGCCTTAATCCTAAAACGGAAAATAACCGTCCAGATAAAGCCTCTCTGAGTCTCAGGAAGATGTGAACAAACAGGTCTGCACTGGATGTGAGGTTCCACTTTAGAACTCTGCCACCCATCTTCTCTAAGGCCAATTCCCCACCTGTGGCAGGGAGCACAGAAAGAGGTAAGCAGGGAAGAAGACTCCGGAAACTGGGTCACACCATTTTCCAGGTGTTTTCATTTCCATTTCTGGAATCCTCGGACTACTAGGTCAAACTAATTGATACTGAAAGGTAGGGGCACATGACAACGTAATACAACGCAGGATCCTTGACTGGATCCTAATGAGGGACAAGGAGTTGGGGGTGGGGAGGCTACAAGTAACATTTTCAGGGGAAAATTTTAAAAACGACTGCATATTGGGTTTTACTTCAAGTTTCCTGAGGGATATAATTACACTCTGATTATTCTATGTAGGAGAATGCCTTTTTCCTTAGGATAAATATGTAAAGTATTTAGGGGTAAAGCATTACAGTGTCTGCAAGTAACTCTCAAATGGTATTGTCAAAAAAAAGTGCATATATAGAGAGACAAAGTTATAAAGCAAATTTGTCAAAATGTTAATAACAGGTAGTTCTAGTTGAAGGGGAGATGGGTGTTCATGGTACTGCTCTCACACCTGTCTGTAGGCTTGATACTTTTCTAAGATACAAAGGAGTATAAATCCTTTAAGTATAAAAAAATGTTTTTAATTTCTACAGGTTCCAACTCCCTTCCATTAGAATGGAGAACAAAGAGTCGACTCAAAAACGCCTTAACACATTCAATACTATCCCCATTCACAAATAAATGAAGTTATTTGCCAAAGAGAAACTGAATTTCAAGTGCACAAACCAAGTCAACCTCTATACCACACTGAGTTCCTGAGTTATATAAATTAACAGAAGTTAGGTGTTATTTTTAACGTAAACCTCCCATATGTCGTTGGATACTTCATCTGAACTCTTTATTTTAAAGGACGTGTTAGTACTAAGGAGTTTTACACAAATGCCAAGGATTAATGGCAAATTTACTTATTTGTGCTAATATAGAGAGACAGTATGGATAAACCATATGTAAGACTTATTGTTTTAACTAGTGAATTTTAATTTTAATCAGAACTATTAGTAAAATTGATAAAAAAAATTTCATCTCTATCCACTCTCATTCCTAAAGGAGATTCTATTTAATAACAAAAAGGAAAGAAGTGAAATGAAAATATCCAAAGTACTCAAGTATGAATACTTGACCAAAGGAAAACTGACTTTAATGCAGGCAAATACTTTTTGAGAACCTACTAGGTTCAAATCTCTATGAGGAATTCAAGGTACAAAGAATGGGCCTTGCGCCCATGAGGACCACAATTTTGTAGGAAAAGACAAACATTTAGAACACTGAAGGAAAAGAATAATGGTTGACTCTGTCTCACCTCATCCCAGCTCTTAATGCCTCAATTCAAAGACTTATCTTGGCCGGGCGCGATGGCTCACGCCTGTAATCCCAGCACTTTGGGAGGCCGAGGCAGGCAAATCACGAGGTCAGGAGTTCAAGACCAGCCTGGGCCAACATGGTGAAACTCGGTCTCTACTAAAATTACAAAAAATTGGCCGGGCGCGGTGGCTCACGTCTGTAATCCCATCACTTTGAGAGGCCGAGGCAGGCGGATCACAAGGTCAGGAGATGGAGGCCACCTGGCTAACACAGTGAAACCCCATCTCTACTAAAAATACAAAAACAAAATTAGCCGGGCGTGGTGGCGGGCGCCTGTCGTCCCAGCTATTCAGGAGGCTGAGGCGGGAGAATGGCATGAACCCAGGAGGTGGAGCTTGCAGTGAGCCGAGATTGTGCCACTGCACTCCAGCCTGGGCAACAGAGCGAGACTCTGTCTCAAAACAAACAAACAAACAAGCAAGCAAACAAAAAACAGAAAAAAATTAGCTGGATGTGGTGGCGGGCGCCTATAACCTCAGCTACTCAGGAGGCTGAGGAAGGAGAATCACTTGAATCCACGAGGTGGAGGTTGCTGTGAACAGAGATCATGCCACTGCACTCTAGCCTGGGCAAAAGTGCGAGACTGTCTCAAAAAAAAAAAAAAAAAAAAGACTTACCTCCTAGTCAGTCCACTGCAATAGTATCTGAATTCCTTACTCCATCAGGCCCCTCTAAAAGAGTAGTTCTCAAACTCAGATACACATTGGACTCACCTGGGAAATTATCAAAAATCCAATATCTGGGTCTCTCCTTCAGAAAATCTGATTTTACTGTTTGTAGCCTGGGTACTGGTATTTTTATAAGCTCTTCAGGTGATTCTAATACACTACAAAGTTTGAGCACCACTCAACCAACCTCTGCTGCTTGAGTGTAGAGTACGAGACACCCTCCTGCATTAAAACCTCTGATGACTCCTCACTGCCAACACAAACCCAAACAACTGACCATGATCTTCAATGCCTTTCTCAACATCTCCAACCTATCCCTCCTCCAGCCCCTCACCTACCAGTACTCCATGGCTCTCCACCATACTCCAGCCAGAATGAACTTACCATTTGCCTCTGAACCCCCAGCAAGATGTTTCTTATGCATAAAAGGCTCTCCAAGCTCACAAACACTAATCTGTCTCTGATTATCAAACTCCGAATCAATTTTCAAGTACCCGTTTAAAAGGTCTTCCTTTCAAAAGCCTTAACCTACTCCCCTGGCTTAATGGTTGATCCTTCTTCTTGAGTCTTAACAAAATTTGGACATAGCTCTAACCTGACATTGATCATGATGCTTGTAGTGGCAGTTTACCTTTCTGTGTCTTCTAATACAAAGTGCATTCCACAAAGGGAGAGACCATGTGCATTTATCAGGTTCCCAAGGCACATGAATGGCTGAAACACAATGAATTTTCAATAACTGTTTACTAAATACATGGGCATCACACACCTGTGGAATAAATGAATAACAATATAAGAAAAGACAAAGGCAATTCAATATGAAATCCCAAATTAGTTACAAAGGGAAAATCTAACTCAAGAAGTGTTGTGGGGAGAGAGAATGCTTCAGGCTGAGATAGGGAGAGAAGGCTCCATGAAGACACCGGTCTTGCTCTCAAGTCTCATGGAAGGAAAATACCTGGATGGGCCAAGAGGGAGGGGCAGAAAACAATGAGCATGGGAAACAGTACAAACGTAGACCATCTCACAGGGGCAAAAAAAAAACACAACTCATTAAAAAAGCTCAGTGCTTTAAAGCAAAGGTTTACTTGCTTACACTATGTAACCATCACATATTTCTTTAAAGTGAAAAGGTACCTGCCTACGAGGGACACACATCACTTCCACTGAAATGTCAATATCCAAAGCAAGTTACACAGTCATGCCCGATTTCAAGGTGTAAGAGAGAATGTAACCCTACCACGTGTCCTTAAGGAAGAGAACCAGAATACTGAAGAGTCCTAATGACCACACCATGAAAGAGTCTAGCACCACACCTGGCACACAGTAAGCACTCAATGATTGACAGCTATTGTGATCATGATTATTGAGAGATCTGGGGAAAAAATCTATCCTAATAACCCTAAGTCATATAAAGCACATGTGAAAAAAATCTTATGCACATCATTTACAAATAAAGCAAAGGTTAATTTACAAGCATTTTACTGTGATAAAAGGGAGGGATATGCTGAAAAGTTTCCATTAAGCAAAAAAATAGTAAACAAGATTTACCAAAATAGTAACAAGCATTTCACCATGATATGAGAGAGGGACATGCCAAAACGTTTCTAGTAAAGAAAAGCTATTAAAATACCCATTCTTACTAATTTAAGACATGTAATATTTCATTGATAGTATCTTTATTATTTTAGAGAACATTAAAAAAATTACGGAGCCTTTCACACGTTCACTCCTAATCTCAGAGCACGCCTGTCCCATATTTCCCCCATGAAATTCTAAGGGAAATTCTCCTGTGTGGGTTTTCAGGACCCTAATCCTTGGAGATTAAGGGAAAAGTCCTATACAGCAAAATGAGAACTGAATTCAAATCAAGGCTTGACCACAGATTAGCTGTGACCTCACAAACATTTACATGACTAGGACCCTATTCCATTATGCGTAATGAAAATGGATAGATGTTTTCAGAGGTACCTTCTAACTCTACTCTTCTGCAATCCTGACAAGCTAGAAAGAAGCTTTGCTTTCTTTTCAGAGAATCTAGTAATGATGGTGACCTGTGTAAGACCTGGTAACAGTTAAATCTGCCACAACCACACTCATAAGGGCAAAAACAAAGCTTAGTTCAAGAGTAAATATGCAACACAGTCAAGAACATGCAGGGAGAGCTCTGCTACATGAAAAGGTGCAGATACAAAGTGCAAATAAAAATGGACAGAGTATGGTTATTTTGTGTGTAGCTTATGAAATCACAATATTTTAGTAACATCTCACACAGCATTCCAAGGACAAGTGGCAGGGATGGGAACAAACCTGAAGCAAGGAACCTCCAAACCTTTTAAGCTTAGGATCTGTCCAACTATCAGATCTAAATTCCAACACACTGGGCTTTCCAATTCTTTAAAACCCTATGGCAAGAATTCAAATACATGCCCAGAGAGCTGGGCACAGTGGCAAGTCTGTAGAACCAGCCACTCAGGAGGCTGAGGCAGGAGGATCACTTGAGCCCATGAGTCTAGCCTGGGCAACATAAGAGACCCAGTTTCTATAAAACAAAAACAAAAACAAAATACATGTCCAGAGATCTAGAACTTGACATCCTTACAAGAAAGTCAGACAAAAAAGCTCAAAGCAGCAAGTTACAAAATGTTAAGCTCCCTAATCAGCGACACTTGTGTCAAACAGAAGCACCTGCCCAGACAACCTACCACCAGTCCCTGCTCTGTGAGTATACAACCACCCTTACAACGGAAATTAATGAGAAAACAGTGCTGATCTGTAATGAACACCAACGAGAGACTACACAGCATTAACTCACGCCATAAACAAAACAGACACTGCTGCATTATACATTTTGCTATGCTGGCAGCCCTATCCATGATTTTTAAGGAACCTTCCAATTCTAATGTTCTATGAGTCTATAAACCACATGGGACATCCATTACTGTCTCTCTTGCTTCAAGAGTCACTGCCTAAATGACTAACAATTTCCTGCCTGAAAATCTAAAACCTAGTAAATATATCTAATAAAACTGCTGTATGATTAGACTCACTTTGTTATGACTGGATAGCATTTTTTAAGCTACAAGTCTACATGTGGATCTGTGTTTACTTTTTTTTTTTTTTTGAGATGGAGTCTCACTCTGTTGCCAAAGCTGGAGGGCAGTGGCACGACCTTGGCTCACTGCAACCTCTGCCTCCCGGGTTCAAGTGATTCTCCTGCCTCAGCCTCCCAAGTAGCTGGGATTACAGGCATCTGCCACCATGCTTGGCTAATTTTTGTATTTTTAGTAGAGTCAGGATTTCACCATGTTGGCCAGGCTGGTCTCGAACTCCTGACATCAAGTGATCTGCCCACCTCACCTACCAAAGTGTTGGGATTACAGGCATGAGCCACTGGTGTCCAGCCTGTGCTTACTTCTACGGTAATTTCCTTCTTGTCAATCACAACATAATTTTCAATTTTGCAATAGATTTCGATCAATATACTAGAATCAATCTTATCACTGATTTTTAGGAGTTTAAAACTTGTATTCCCCCTTTACAAGTAGATGGGGAGAGGAAATGGAGAAGAATGTGCAACCCCGAATGAACCAAAGAAACTGCTTCTATTAACAAATCAATTTTAAAAATACATTGGAAAGGGAACAGAGAATAAGACTCAGTCTTTCAAGGCAGGCTTGGTAAATGTTATTTTGAAAAAACAAGATTCTCTTTATAAAGTTAATTGATAAACCTGATATACTTTGTATGGTAAAAACATCCATTACTGGTCTAAAGTAATGGGAACCCCTATAGCCAGTAGTTTTTATTGAGAACAGGAGAACTACAGTGTTACACGTAAAAGCCGCCTATCTTCAATCTTAGTATGAAAGGAAAAAGCTTCAAAAGTCATGCTGAAAGACATCATGCATGTTAGTCATAGACAGGAAGGGTCATAAGGCCCTGCTGAAACAGCTACCTTGATTTTTGTAAAGCCTTACAAGACACATCTAAATTTATTCTCTCATCTTACTATTTTCTGAACATTCAAATCAACTTTCAGATAAAAATAAACAGACAAATATAAATAGGTAAATAACTGTCGAATTTTATTATACGGTTTGCTTAGACTCGTTTTAGGTTAAAGGACAATCTTGTTTCCTATTATATTTTCCTTCACAGACACAGAAAAAAATCCACCTTTGCTCCAAAGAGGGTAGAGATGCTAAAGGGTCTAGAGCTGGGCTGTTCAATACTGGTACCACTGGCCATGTGTGGCTATTTAAATTTAAGCTAATATTAAATAAAATTTAAAATTCTCACCCTCAGTCATACTAGCCACATCTTAAGGGCTTGAAAACTACCAGTGGCTAGTAGTTCCCATGCAGATACTGGACACCTCCATCATAACAGGAAGTTCTACTGAACACTGCTGATCTAGAACAATGTTTCTCAAATTTCAATGTGCACAAAATCATCAGCATGTTAAAACACAGATTCCTGGGAACCCCAGGTGGTCTATTTCAGTAAGTCTGGACTGGGGCCCCAAAACTTGCATTTCTTTTTTTTTTTTTTTTTTTTGAGACAGAGTCTCACTCTGTCACCCGGGTTGGAGTGCAATGGCATGATCTCAGTTCACTGCATCTCAGTTCACTGCAACCTCTGCCTCCAGAGTTCAAGCGATTCTCCCGCCTCAGCCTCCAGTGTAGCTGGGATTACAAGTGCGCGCCACCATGCCTGGCTAATTTTTGTATTTTTGGTAGAGACAGGGTTTCACAATGTTGGCCAAGCTGGTGTTGAATTCCTGACCTCAGGTGATCCACCTGCCTCGACCTCCCGAAGTGCTGGGATTACAGGCGTGAGCCACCACACCCAGCAAAACTTGCATTTCTAACATGCTCCAAGGTAATGCTGAAGTTTCCCAACACTATGATTAGTGAAGAACTAGTTTTTGTTTTTGCTCTTTCCCAATCTACAGCCAAGACTTTCATAAAACACCAGAAAAAATGAATTTTCAGGAAAAAATAAATTAAAAAGGACTACAATTATAAACTAATTGCTTTTATTATTAGATTCAACAAACCATTTTTCTAACCATCTGCTATAAAAGCATCTACATGCTTCAAGTTCTGTACTCACCTTGTCAGACAGGTAAGCAGTCCACAGACCTGCAGGAATCTGTAGACTACTTTTAGTAGCCTGATCCACAAGAGCTTATTTTTTTTACATTTTTACATTTATCTTTCTGGAGCTGGTCATTAATGACTTCTTTCATATCCTCTATCATTTCCTCAGTGCATTTTTACAACTCAAGGCAAAACTGTTAATTCCATTAAGCAAAATACCCCTAAATCCCTTAAGTGATATTATACCAGGTTTACTTAAAGAAGCAATCTAATGGTGTCATCACTTATAATGTGATCTGATTCTATCACGGGATCAACAATAATGATGGCTTAACTTTTTCATCCAAGCCCATAGTTTAATTTAGACTGCCAACAGTGCAAGAATTGCTAAGCCAAAATACACAATGAGCAATAATAAAGTCTCTGTGTTAAATTATGCAAAATTCTCTCCGTAAATAAAATCTATGATCTAGACTTAGCTTACCAGACATAATCCTTCAAAGTATTTCTTAGAATACTGATGGTTTTTCTTGGACCCAGAGTAGAGTCCAGATATATTTCTTTACTCATATACACTTAACGAAGGAACAAACCAAATAATCAAGTCAATGCCCTTTGCCATCTGCCTAAAGCTTAGGTATTTTCCCTAATCTAATTATTATTATCTATTATTAAACAAAATAAACTGATTTTTCTTCTATTCAACTTCTGGTCTGGCCCAACAAAAAAATCTCCAGAATAACTTCAAGTTTGACCACCTCCTAGAGTTATTCTTAGAATTTTTTTGTTACTCTAATATTGTTTTAGCAATTTGCTTGACTTATTAAGTAAATAATAAGGCTCTGAGAACTTTAATATAAAATCCTTTTTATATAGTAACACCTGGTTTTGTAAGTATGTTCTCTGTAAAACTTTTAGCAGTCTAAAAACAAGCTTGGCCGGGTGCGGTGGCTCAAGCCTGTAATCCCAGCACTTTGGGAGGCCGAGACGGGCGGATCACGAGGTCAGGAGATCGAGACCATCCTGGCTAATACGGTGAAACCCCCTCTCTACTAAAAAATACTAAAAAATACAAAAAACTAGCCGGGCGAGGTGGCAGGCGCCTGTAGTCCCGGCTACTCGGCTACTCGGGTGGCTGAGGCAGGAGAATGGCGTAAACCCGGGAGGCAGAGCTTGCAGTGAGCTGAGATCCGGCCACTGCACTCCAGCCTGGGCAACAGAGTGAGACTCTGTCTCAATTAAAAAAAAAAAAAAAGAAAACAGTTCGGTGGTTTCTCAAAATGCTAAATATAGAGTGACCACATGACCCAACAATTCCACCACTGAGTATATACCCGAGAGAATTGAAAGTATATACTCGAGAGAATTGAAAACATGTTCACACAAAATCATGTACACAAATATTCATAACCAAAAAGTACGAAAAACCCAAACATCTACCAACTGATAAACAGATGAACAAAATGCGGTATATCCATACAATGGAATATTATTAGGCCATAAAGAGGAATGAAGTACTCATGCATGCTACAACATGGACAAACCTTGAAAACATTATGACAAATGAATTATGACATTGAAGAGCACATATTTATGATTTCATTTACTTTACCACCAGAATAGGCAAATCTACAGAAATAGAAACAAAAAGTACATTTGTGGTATTCATGGATTCTGCGCCTTTGCATTCCTTCCCTCCCCCCAAAAAAATATTAAATGTCTTTCAGAATCACACTGGAAGGCCAACATCAGTCTTAGTTTGGAGCAGAGGGTCTGAGCAGGAGAGTCTAACTGGATCTCCCCAGACCCATCCCTGCCTCTGGAGCTTCAGCTCCAAGCAAAGTTGGGTCAGTATCCTCTACTGAGACACAAGGAAAGCAGATAGATAAGGAGGACTGAGCCAAGTGAGGAGCTCAGGCGGCAGGAGAGAGGGAAGGTGGATGTGTGCTGACCACGGGTAAGTGGCGCTGGCTGTAGGGGAGCCGCAGGAGCCCATTCCTACCTCTCCCCAATGACACATTTGGATCCCTGTGACTGACTGCATCAAGGAGTCACCAGCTCCACAGAGCTGTGGCTGTGGGGTAAAGGCTGGTCCTAGGATTCATGTGGGTAGGTAATCAATGGGGATCTTAGTTTTATTTATTTATAATATTCCAAATTCTTACCAGGAGAAAATGCTCCATGGGGCACAGGTTGGGACCCACACAAGAGGACTGGCCAAGCAGGGACAGGGGCTGAGGTCCTTTCTGCTAGCCAGGCTTGAACCCTGGCTCAGGGCCGTATCAGCCCAGAGGACTCCTTTTTGTAATTCACATAAGGTGCCTCATGGGGTGACCCTGCTTACAACTTGTAATTAAAATTTAATTATTTAACTAAAAAGACAGGGAAAAAAATGCTTTTCTGTACAGAGCAGAAGTCTGCATCTTGGCAGCTTCCGCCTTTGGTTCAGTTCCTCTCCCCCATACCCTGCAGACTTCCAGATCCCTGCAGACTGCCGCCTGCCACCACAGACCTTATCTCGCTCCTCCAAGCTGAAAACATTCACGCTCAACTCCCATTCTCAACACTAGACTGGGAATGCACGCTGTTTCTGCTGCCTACCCTGAACACAGTCCGTCAACCACAGCCCCAGCACCCCGACCACCCAGGGTAGGGGATACAGACAAACCTGCTTGGAGCCCAGTGTCTTACCCCCTTGCCCTGGCTCCACCCCCGTGTCTAGTGTCAGTAACCAGCAGCTCCAGGGTTGATTGGCTCTCCAGGCTCTTGGCTGGGGCTGTGATGTCATCTCTGCTCCCCGACCCACTATTCCTGGCCAAGTTGCTTTCTGGTGGAGACAAGGATACTGGGGGATGGGGGAGTGCGGATCCACTCACCTTGCCTTTAGGGAGGTGGCAGGCACTGAGAGCAGCTTCCACCCGCTTGCGGTCAGCAGGAAACATCTGGAAAAAGCTGAAGGGACAGAGAAAGGCACCAGGTAGAGAGAGGAGTCAGGACTAGAAAAGAAAAGCTTTGGGGAGCCCCTGGAAGCCTGGGGAGGGGTTGGGGGTCTCACTTCTTCACCGGAATCTTCCCTTCAGAGTTGAGCTGCATCTTGAGCTTCACAAGGCTGGGGGGCAGAAAGCAGCCTGTCAAGGCCCAGGGCTGGCACACTTAGCACCAGGGCTCAGGCCAGGTAGGGGGCGCTTACATCTTGTCCAGGAAGGTGCTGCGGGAGGCGTTGGCCGTCAGCGGATGCTTGACTAGGGCCAGTATGTCCTCAGCCCAGACCTGCAGGACCACAGAGAGTAGCAGTCAGGCTCCTGAGCCCCCCAGCCCAGGCCTGTGTCTCTCAGGAAGTCCAGGCTATCCCAGGGGCCCAGACCCAGGCCCAGTGTTCCCTGGCACACCTTGCCCACGTTCTCCTTGTAGGAGACGAAGTTGTGGAAGGTGAGGTCCACCATGTCCGGGCCAGACACCACTGTGAGTGTCTTCAGCAGGAAGCTGTTGTCAGGAAAGTCCATGTTGAAGACGTCCCGGAGCTTCTGGCTCTGCAGCACGTGGTGGCATGGTTAGGATGGAGGTATGCTCCCTCCCTGCCCAGCGTGGCTCTCTCTGGCCCTCCCCTCAGCCACCTGGGCTGTGGCCCACTGGGCAGAATCCCATCCCCATCCCAGGAACCACACGCCTTAGCATCTTCCTGTCCCTGACTCTAGTGGCTGGGATGGAAAAGAGAAGCCCTGAGGAAAAGGTTAGCCAAGGTGGCAGGCGGGCGGGGGAGCAGCCCTGGGAGTCCTGTGTGTGTTGGTTGCCACTTTTGTTTGAAGATGGATTCTTAGCTCCCAGTCTCAGAAAACCCGCTTCCCACCAATCCCTTCCTCCAATTTTCCTACCAGCATTAGACAAATATAGGCAAACTAGTCCAGGGGTGGGGGTGTAAGCCACCCCTCCCAGACAAGCTGGGGTGCTTTAGGGGCAGGAGCTGACCACTCCTCCCAGATCCCTGCCATCTCAGCTCACTGTGCCCAGTTCTGAAGCTCAGAGCCCAGGCGAGCCCAGGAGCAGCCGCTCCCCTTCCTTGGCTTCCGGCCACGGTCCTTGCTGCCCAGCCCAGGAACCATTCCCTGTGCTCCAGAAGTCAGGCTTCCCACCCCCACAGGGACCCCCTGCCCTTGCCCCATGGACCTAGTAGCTGTGATTGAACCTGGGCTGCTACTGGACACACCTACCTTGGGCATCTTGGCAAACTTCCCAAAGCGAGTGTCCCGGATGCTGGTGATATCCAGAAACTCCATCTCCTGGGGGTAGGGGGCGGGGGATCCCGGTGGGAGCAAAGAAGGGATGTGGGACAAAAAGTCCAGGTTAAGAATGAGCACCAGGGAGAAGGGAGTTTCCACGCCCTTCAAATCTTGGCCAACACCTCTCTCTAGATGCCAGGGCTGCCCAGTTCCACCTGGACCCCACCTTCCCTTCCTATGGCCCAGGTTCTCTCTATTCATGCGGATTTTCCTCCCTTCCCCTCTGTCCATTCCTCCCTGGCAGGGAGCTGAAGCCTGCAGTGTCTCCTCCACCATCCTGGACCCTCTTCGGCTTCCCCTTCCCGTCCTCCTGCCCAGCGGCTGAGGCCTATCTCTCATCTCCCAGAGCCCCAAGTCAACCCACAGCCACAGGCAGAGCATCAGCCTTCAGCAGCAGTGCTTTTGCCTGTCTCTCTCTCTCCCCAAGGGATGCTAAGGATGGAACATTTGGGTAGCCACAGGTTGGAGTGACTGCATCCTCCTTTCCAGAGCAAACAGCCCCTACCCACAGGGGAGCCCCTGGAGCCATCCTTCCAGGCCATTCTGTACTCCCCATCATCCATGCCTCAGTGGATAAGCGGGAGTCCAGGGCCATGGCACACAAGGGTTTTCTCACCTTACTTTGATATGTCCAATATAAATAGTAGCCCTTAGGATCCACACGGAGGATAACTGGAGAGGCAATTGTAGTTTCCTGCAGAGAGAAGGAGCCAGCACTCTGTTCCGAGACCTCAGGCCAAGCCTCCCTGGTCTAGGCCAGGGGTTTCAGAGCTCATTATCTTCCCAGGAGGTGCCCATCCCAGAAATCTGAAGGCATTTCCTTTTGTTGTCTAGAGCTAAGCACCGGGAGGGACAGAGGATTTGGGGATGCCATTTCTGGAAGAGAAGAATTTTCCCTTCTAAAGCCCAAATAGACTTTCTCCCTCTAGAACCTAAACAGGATCTTGGCACCTACCTCACCTCATAGAGGGAGACTCCCTACTGCCACCCAGGAGAGATTGACACAGCGAGAGCCAAGAGTCCAAACTCCTGCACCGGCATCTAAGGTCCTGCACAATCCAAATGCCACCTAACTTTCCATATGCCCCTTCTTCCCTCCATGAACACCTCCTACTCCATCCATTCAACTGTCCCATAAAGACACCAAGCCTTCCCACCTCCAAACCTAAGTGCCCAAATCTCCTCTGCTTGAAATAACTTCAAGGACAACCCGAGCCCCCCAGCTTCCAAAAACGCTTCCTGAAATGTGCTATAGTAACCAGGGAGATGTGGGTCACAGACCTAGAAGCCCAGCTAGAAAATCAGCAGGGACTCATGGACTCCAGGACAACAAGCCTGTGCTAGACCTTGAGCTTGGTGCTTGGTGCTTGGCACTTGAATGTGGTGTTTGCTGAATGAGTAAATGAATGAATGAATGAATGAATGAACTCACCTTCTAAAGTCCTGTTCCACTCACTCACAGAGCACATAGGCTACCTTTTAGTTTAATGGTCTTTGTATGTATATAACAAGACATTAAAATTAAGGTTTCCAGCAAGGCACAATAGTTGCCACACACTAAAACAGACCAAATGCAGCATTTACAAAGTAAATGATCCAAAAAATGTTCTCAGATCAGGGGTGGTTAGAGTACAGGGGAAAGAGAAAATTTTTGTGGGGAAGCCAATTTTGAGAAAGCTGTATTGGGAGCTCCATTCCCTTACCTCCCCAAGGGAGAGCTGGAGTGCCTGATCCCCCACCTTAAGCCTAGTGAGGAGTTTCAACTCTACTTGGAGAGCTTTTGTGATCTCTTTTTATTATTATTGTTATTATACTTTAAGTTCTGGGATACATGTGCAGAATGTGCAGGTTTGTTACATAGGTATACATGTGCCATGGTGGTTCGCTGCACCTATCAACCTGTCGTCATCTAGGTTTTAAGCCCCACATGCATTAGGTATTTATCCTCATACTCTCCCTTCCCTTGCCCCCAACCCCACAACAGGCCCCTGTGATCCTTGAAGTTGTAGGCATAACAGACAGAGGTCGGACTTCTGCCCAGGAGACCTAGCGGGCTACAGTGGGCTAACTGTGCGAGGCAGAGCGGGGGTGCTGGCCTGTCAGACGAACCTGCACCCTTGGGACAGCAGATGCGTGGGTATTTGCTGGGGTCCAGGGTGGGCCCATGGGAGAGTGGGGGCAAAGGGCCTAAAGCCACAGGAAGCTGAAGGTAGTAACAAGGGGCTGAAGACATAGTTGTGAGTGACCTCTAAAATGGAAATGCTGGGGTGACTTCAAGCAAGAGATCCCCATTCGAAGGGGAGGGTCCCCCAAGAATCCTCAAAAATGTCCTTCAGAGAAAGAATAAGCTTTAAACTTCTGCCAGGCTCAGAAAGCATGAGCCAATTTATGACAGCCCCTATTTAAATAGAATTTGGTTGCCCCTTTCCCACCCCCCTCCCTACAGCTCATGCCTAGAGGGGCCTTGAGCAGGACCAGCAGGGAATCCCACCAAGGCCCTTTTCATGGGGCCTCCAGCCTACCTGAAACCATTCCTAGAAGGAGGAGGGTAGAAGACATTAATGTAAATAAAGGTTGGAGTTTTGATTATAGCCAGTTTCTGACATCCGACTGGGTTTTGTGATGAGAAGTGACCACTGGACTGTGTTACCTGAGAGTAAATGTAATATCTTGTGGCCTTGCAGAGTTTCTTTCCATGGCCAGGAGGAGAGCTTCTCCTACCAAATATACTGTAAAGAGGCCATGGGGATGAAATAAAGTTGGGATTTGGTTACATCCTATGTATTCTGCCTATTCAACATGGCACAGCGTACCCATGTCATCCACTAACTGTGCCGAAAGCAGCCTGAAAGCAGAGCCCTGTCGCACAGCAGCATGGGCCCTGTGGCTAGGCTTGGGACATTCTTGCTTGTGCAAGTCAGGATCCAGGGAACATCCAATGCCCTACCTTGGAGAGGGGAAGGGAACAGCCAGGTACACAGGTGCCAGCTTAGGAAGAAGGACAGTCTCCACTAGCCGCCAACCCGCCCCTCCACTGCCACCCTGTGACCCTCTGCCCAGTCAAGTTACACACACTGCCCAGAGGAACGGAGACAGGCCACTTCGCTTTTCATTCTGAGCCACTTCCCTCATTCCACAGGCTCCTGGGGCATGTCACCTCCATGCCACCATCACCATGCTACACCAACCCCACATCACTCCTAGGGAAGCAGGAAGCTTCTCACCACAGGGCCCCTACCTGTAGTCTTGAGCAGTGAGATCCCCTAGCCCAGCCCCAAAGGGCCTAGACCCAGACCCCCTCATCCCACCTCCCTCCACGCTAGCACTAAGGGCCGTCTTCCCTCCCCCACCCAGTCTTCATTTCCCTTCCTGGGACCAGCCCAGCACTCTAACTCTCAGACTGGGCCAGCCCAGCAGCCTCCCCTCCCTGAAGGAGGATCTCCATATTGTTCTCCCCAGCCTAAGACAATCCCTGGCCTAAGGGAACATTTTCAGGGGCCAGGAGAACCAGAGGCTAGGAGCAGCCCCATGTAGGAAGGAACAGACACAGCAGAGAGAGGGCTGCAGGGTGCAGCAGCGCCTTTCCTTTCCCTGCAGACACGCATCGGGGAGCAATGCTGAGTCCAGCAAGGGGTAGCAGAAGTCAAATCAGTTCCTTCCCTGGAAGCAGAAGCCTCTAGTTCTCACTTAGGTCCAGGGGCCTTTCGTGGCTGCCCCCACAGCAGCGCAGGGGAGAGCAAGGCTTCCCTGGATGGGACAATGCCCGATGGAGGGGTGAAGGAGCTGGGTCTAAGCGCCCTGCCAGAGCAAGGGCAAAGCATCTGTGCTGGGAGCAGGGACGAGCTCACCTCTCCTCCTGGCCTCCCTCAGCTCTGGGCTGTACTTTCCTCCTGTTCTCTTGGGGGTTTGAAGGAGAAGAGATGCAGACCCAAATAAACTACCTCCAGTGACCAACCAGGCAGCTTACCAACTTCTCACACCTAGACACTGAGACTTAGCCCTGCAGCTGGGGACATACACCCTTAACCACAGGTTTGTTTATCCAGGCAGTGGTGTCAGCTGCCTGGCCAAACCACACAGGTGCCTGGATCCTAGGAGACATAAACCAATCCTCCTGCCCCGGCAAAGCCCCCGAGCAGCCTGGCCCCCACGACCAGGTGCCCCAGAAGTCAAGGCCCCTGCCCCACTTACATCATCCCATTTGATGAAGCGCTCCCCTTGGCTCAGATAGGCCTTCACCCTGGGGGGCAGCAGCACAGGGTTGAGCAGAGACATGGTGCCAAGTGTTCCTCTTTGGAGAGTCTGGGCAGACACAGGCGGGCAGAAGAAGGGCAGGAAGGAGGCCAGCCAGGAGGGGGAGCCAAGCTGGGCTCACATGGCACCCGTCCCTGAGCTGCTCCAGAAATCTAGGTGCTCTTATAGCCCCTGGGGTGGCCCTGGCTGAGTGCAGGGCTGAGCTCTAGCCAGAGACCCATCTGCCTTGTAAATCACCCTCCTCCCACTCGCCCTGCCTGCCATGGGGGCCTGTGGTCACTGCTTCTGCCCAAGGAGGCAGAAGCAGGAAGCCCCGCCTCTTCTGGAAGCCCCGCCCCACCCCACCCTGTGCCTCTCAGCACTTCCTGCTCTGGGCTTCCTCCTCTGCGCTGCTCAAGGTGGAGAGGTTGTCATGAGGCCCAGCCGCCTTGGAGCCAGGGCCTCTCAGTCCCTGCGGTGGGCCCGGTCAGATTTGGCCCAGGAGGGCTGGAGAAGGACGACATGGAAATCAACTGGGGAGACTGCTGTCCAGGCCTGGACGGAGGAAAGGCGCAGGGAGCTTACTAGGAGAAAGGACTTCCTTGGGCAGGGGCCAGAGCATGGGGGTCTGACCCCAAAAGCTGGGACCACCGCAGAGGCAGGGGTCAGGTGGGGACAGGACCCAGCTGGAATGGAGTGTTTTGAATAAGCAAAGTTTGCTGAACACACGGCTCCTCTTTCTCAATGCTTCCTCTCCATGAAAATGAGGTGCACATGAGGCAAGGCAATCACCCCCTCACCCTCCTCACCAGACTCCCACCTCTGGGCCTCTGGGACGGCCTGGGGCCTGGACCCCCACCGAGCAGCCCCTGCCCCTGCCTCCACCGCGCTCTCCTCCGGGTGCCCGCCTCTGCTTTGCACCCTGGCCTGCAGCGGGACTGGGGTGGAGGGATGGCTGCTCTGGTTGGCAAGGCTCAGCCCCAGCTGCTCAGGTGCCTGACCCACACTCTGCCCCAAGCCCAGGGAGTTCAGCACCAGCCCAGCTCAACCCAGCCCACTTCCTCTTGCCTAATCTGCTCCTCTTATCGCCCTTCTTAGCCCAACTGGGGAGGTAGGGAGCTCTACCCATGACTTCCTTCCCCTCTGGGGCCTGGCTTTCTGCCCTGAGTTCCCCGCCATGGGGCTTTGCATATCCCCAACAACGGTGGAGACCCTCACCCAGGCCCTAGAATTGTCTCGGCTGGAGGTCTGGTCCAGGGCAGGATGGAGGGTGAGGGAGGACACTCTTCTTGAGGAATTAAGACAATAAACTGCCAAGTGGAAGCTGGAGCTAAGGGAATTCCCAGCACAGAAATCATCTGCAGAAGAGCAATTCTAGGGCCAGAGGGATGGAGCTGGAACAGGGCCTGACCAAGCCTCCTGGAAATGGTAACAACTTGGAGGACTCTTCCTCCTCCCTTTCCCCAACCCCTCAGAGTCATCTCTTCTCTCTCCCTCCCTCCAGTCTGGGGCCCCTCTGGGGGCCATCTGGTAGCCCATGCTATTCTGGGTCCCTCCCTGGGGTCAGGTTCCCTGGATGTCTGTTTGAATGGATTTTGCAAGGCAAATCCCTGTCCCTTCCCAAAGCCCCTGCACCTGTCACCTGCCGCTACCCTGGTCCCGGTTCCGAAGTCCCTCCCTTTCATCTGTCCTGTAGCCATCAGCCCCCTCTCCACTTTGGGCCTGGAGAGACCCATCCATTCCTCCCCCTCAGCCTGAGGAGGAAAGGGACAGGCTTCTCTCCTCATTGCAGGATTTCAGGGCTCCTCACTCTTTTCCTTTCCATCTCCAGCTCCAAAAGCCTTGACCATCTTTACTCAGTGATGACACTGCCTTCACTGTTCTTGGGACCCCAGTTGTAGCTTCAGTGGGGGCCTGTACTCTCCCACACACATTCTGACCTCCTGCAAAGCTAGCTCCAAAAATGCAGAAAATCCAGGCAGTCAGGAGAGCCGAAAATCTTCATCAAAGAGGGCTTTTTTCTTTTAAAAATACATTTAGGTTGTAAAATGCGTGTTGACAAAGAAAATGTTATGTAAATATTAGTAGAGAAAATCAGGGAAGTTACATGAATGCCCCATTTGGGAAATGTGGCCTTGGGCTCCTGGGCTGAGCTGGGTAGAGGGCACCCCCTGCAGTGGGCCAGTCTTACCCCCAGGGCAGGCAGTGGAAGGGCAAGGACGCCCCCTGCTGTGTGCACTCAAAGTATGCATGTCCTGGAAGTTGCTGGTGGGTCTGTCATTTGTGACCCACGGGAACACCTATGCCGGAGAGATTGGCAGGTGGGAGCCTTGGGCCATAGAACGTGGTAAGAACTTATATTCAATCAGGTGCTCCCTCCCACAAGGGGCATGCTTGTGACCTGGACCCCAGCACATATGTCCCAAGTTCATTTGTTTACTTGCCAGTGCTATGTGGGAACTCCATGCATTGGTTTCCCAGTTTGCTCATCAGAGAAGTTTAGTGGCAGAAGTTGAACTCAGACCTTCAGGTACCACAGCTACCAGCCAAATGAGAGAATCAGACTAGGTCGGTTTCTTATCTGATGCCATGGCTGTTGAAGCAGTCCTGCAAAGCTAGCAGCTGTCCTGACTGCCTGGATTTTCTGCATTTTTGGAGCTAGCTTTGCAGGAGGTCAGGATGTGTGCAGGGGTTTCAGGAGCATGGAACCCTGTTGTCCATCTTGGCCAAGGGCTGGCTGTCTTTTGGAGGGAAGATGGCTCTTCTGGTATCTGTTTCCCAGTCTGGCAAAGGGAGCCACACTCACCACTCTAGGAACCCAGCCACTTACTAGCTGGTTTATCTTGTGATACTTAACTTTCCTGGGCCTCAACCTTCTCACCTGTAAAATGGGGATAATAATGCCTCATGGGGATGTTGCAAGGATTAAATAATATAATGAATGGTACTTTAATACAGTGCCTATGCAAGAGCTCAATAATACTATCACTATCATTATGAGTTATCATTGTTATTTTATTATTACTTATTAGCAGACACTGGCAGGAAAATGGTAGGTTCTTATTCCTTCTTCCACAGTTCTTTCCACAAATGTCTTCACTGACTTTCCCTTTGGATTTGTCTTCCGGCAGTTCATGTGGATCAGGGGCTGGGCCCGCCTTTGCAGAGCAGACTGAGTTAGGGTTGCGCCTGACTGTGGACTTGAAGCAAGCTGTCCCCACACAGCCTGAACTCATGAAGTGATGAGCACAAGGGCTCCGAGAATCCTGGGCAAGTGCCAGCCTCCCACCAGCTTCATGCCACCACAGCCCCCCAGCTGATGAGGCACAGGTGAGAGTGCTGAGCTGCCCAGCTGTACGTCCATCTGTGGCCCCAGCTCCAGCCACCCTCTGCGTACTGAGAGCTAAGCAGAAGTGGAGGCATGGGCAAGGTTGTGTGGCCAACACTGATCCCTCGGGGAGGAGAGAGGCAATCAAGGCTCCTGTAGATGCTCGGGAGGAAGATGTTGCTTGTCCTCCCATTCCAAGCCCCTCTAGAACCCCAGGAGGAACCATCTGGGACTTAGAAGTGGAAAACAGACTGGGTGTAGTGGCTCACGCCTGTAATCCCAGCACTTTGGGAGGCCGAGGCGGGCAGATCACGAGGTCAGGAGTTTGAGATCAGCCTGACCATCATGGTGAAACCCTGTCTCTACTAAAAACACAAATATTAGCCAGGCACGGCGGCACATGCCTGTAATCCCAACTACTCAGGTGGCCAAGGCATGAGAATTGCTTGAACCAGGAGGTGGAGGTTACAGTAAGCTGAGTTCACGCTATTGCCTCCAGCCTGGGAAACAGAACGAGACTCCATCTCAAAAAAAATAAATAAATAAAGGTGGAAAACCATCAGTCCATGTATGTTTCTCTTTGAAGTGCCATTTTGGATCAAATTTACCTGTGTCCATCTTCAAGACACCCAAAGCTTAGTCCCCACTGGAGCAAAGATTTGTTCTGTGATCTTAGCAAGTTACCTGAGCTCTTGAATCTGTCAAACTTTTGATCATTTCTAAGATTCCTTCCAGCTCTAAAAATCTCTTTCCACTCAGAAGGTCCAATCTTGTCAGTTTTCTCTCCTGCCTTTCCTCTGAGAGATGACAAACCTAGAGATGAGAGCTGTAGGTGGCAGGAGAGGCTTAGCTCTCACCCCAGTGTAAGATTCTTGGGCACAATCACTTCTCTGCCTCTGTCAATCCGTCTGTGAAATGGGCCAGTTTTAATAAGTGTGATATCCTTCTCTGGGTGGGCACAGTGCATTGCATATAGGGAATGTCATCAGTATTGACCAATTGACTCTGTTCTTACTCCTGTCTTAAACTTTTTTTAAGAAGTTAAGCCTTTATTTCCTTGTTTTGCGAATAAAGCTGGCTGAGTTGGTTGCTTTTTGATGATCAGTCAAAGAGACCAAATCCCACATCCTCATCCAGCTCCTCCAACTCTTCCTTGGCTTCAACCTCAGTGGGGCACAGCAGCAGGAGCAGCTGTGGTGGCGGCAGCCACAGAGGCAATAGCCACAAAAGCAGATGGATCAGCCAAGAAGGCCTTGACCTTTCCAGCAAGTAGGAAGGTGTAATCAGTCTCCACAGACAGAGCCAGGACTCGTTTGTACCCACTGATGATAGAATGGGGCACTGATGCAACAGGTGGGTAGCCAATCTGCAGACAGACACTGGCAACATCACAGACGCCCTCCAGGAAGCAAGAATGCAGTTTCCTCTGTGATGTCAAGCACTTCAGGGTTGTAGATGCTGCCATTGTCAGACACCTGCTGGTTGACCAGCCCAAAGGAGAAGGGAGGGATGCTCGGCGTGTTCAGCAGCGTGGTTCCCACTTTCTCTCCAGTCTTGCTCGGCTGCACATCACTCAGGATTTCAGTGGTGCCCCTTGGAGATTTCAGTGGTGATTCCTAAAGCCTGGAAAAAGGAGGTCTTCTCGGGCCCCAGACCAGTGTTCTGGGCTGGCACAGTGACTTCACATGGGGCAATGGAACAAGCACAGGTGGCAGCTGGCACCTTACTAGCCAGCAACATATCCCTGATTTCAGTGAGGTCCTCCTTGGTAAACGCAAAGCCCACATTCCCCCAGATATGAGGCAACAGTTTCTCCAGAGCTGGGTTGTTTTCCAGGTGCCCTCAGATGGCCGTGCACATCGGGGTGTTCCTGTCCATCAGCACCACGGCCTTCTCTCGGAGGGACATGCGGATCTGCTGCATCTGCTTGGAGCCCACATTGCTGTTCCCTCGATGAAACATTTCGGATAATCATCCAAAAGCTGGATGATCTTAAAGAAGTAGTTGGACTTCCAGGTTGCCCTGTCTTCCCTGGGCATCACGGCGGTGCATCAAGGATTGCCACGCAGGGTTTAAAGACAAGATCATTTTCACAAGGACGCAAAGAGAGAGCTTTAAAAAAAAAAAAAAAAACATGTAAGATAGGATCTCACCCTGTCGCCCAGGCTCGTCTTGAACTCCTGGGCTCAAGCAATCCTCCCACCTCACCCTCTCCAGTAGCTGGGATTACGGGCATATACCACTAAACTTGGCATCTGATCCACCTTTTTATCAAGACCTGGGCAAAGCCACAGAGAACAAGCCCCTCAACTTTGTGAATAGCAAGGAGTCAGTGAGGACAGGAATATGTTGGGAGACACACTCAGGATCCAAAAACATCCTAACCTTCTGGAGCGATGGCCTAAACCTCACAAGGTGAAATGAACAGGGCTTAACTGAGAGATCTGGGCTTGGTGCCAAGACACTGACTGTACAAGGACAGGGTGGGGAAGTGGCAGCTTAGCAGAAGCATGTGTGAATAAAACTGAGGGTTTTTGCTGACAGCCAGCTCCATCTCAGTCAAATGACAGAGCTGCCAATAAAAACGGACAGACTCAGGCTGCTGAACTGAAGTCGGGTACTGAGCCCTGTGGTTCTCTATCTTGATATCACACCAGAACCACCTGCAAAGCTCTGGTAACACTGCATATTCCTTGCTGTACCAAGACCCTCTGAATCATGATCTGGGATGAGTTGAGAGAGGGAAAGGAAGGTGAGGAGTTTGCATTTTTTCTTTTTTTTTTTAGAGATGGGTTTCACTCTTTTGCCCAGGCTGGTCTCAAGCCCATGGGCTCAAGCAATCCTCATGCCTTGGCCTCCCAAAGTGTTGGGATTATAGGCATGAGTCACTGCTGTTTGTCTCTAAAGAGTATCCCCCCTCGTTCCAAGATGCACCCAGGGCTTTTGAACCAAGGAACACTCAGGCCCATTCTCATTCTCAGCACAACAGACCACACCCAAAATACTTGAGGAATTCAGTTTAGGTTGCTTTGTTGCAGGGAAGGTCATAAGTTGAAGGCTATTTGGTGGAAAGCAGCCAGGCTGCAGGATGCAGGCAACACTCTGAAGGGAACCACTTTATAGAAGACACAGGTGGCCAGGAGGCCCAACTTCACATGGATGAGACTTGTCCTCTGGGGTCCCAAAAGTTAGACTCTAGGTCAGGTGCGGTGGCTCACGCCTGTAATCTCAGCACTTTGGGAGGCTGAGGTGGGCAGATCATTTGCCAGGAGCTCAAGACTCACCTGGCCAACATGGCGAAACCCCATCTCTACTAAAAATACAAAAATTAGCCAGGCGCAGTGGCACATGCCTGTAATCCCAGCTACTCAGGAGGCTGAGGCAGAAGAATTGCTTGAACCCGGGAGGCAGAGGTTGCAGTGAGCCGAGATCATGCCACTGCACTCCAGCCTGAGTGACAAAGTGAGACTCTGTCTGAAAAAAAAAAATTTTAAGTATATATATATATTTTTTTAAAGTTAGAATCTTGGGAGACTGTCTTAGGTCAGGTTTCTCAGGAAACATGCCGAGATAGAGATTTGCTTATAGGAAGTTTATTGGGGGTGCTTGCAGAGATAACATCTCTGGAGTAGTGAAAGAATCAGAATCAAGCCAGAGGAAGAAATTGGTGAACAATGCAGTCACAACACAGAATGCTTCCACAGGAAGCCCTGGGGTTGAGCTGGCCCTTTAGAGTTAGCCCCAACTCGGATAAGAGGGCTGTACCTTTGAATTCCACATTGACTTGGCAGACAACCCCTAGGGAAGGGTTGTGAAGTCCAGCAAGACAGCTCCCTTTGGCAGCTGAAGGAAAGGCCAAGGGAGAGACTCATGTGTGAGCCACTGGCAGCCAACACTTCTGGCAACTTCGGGGATAAGCTCCTTGGTCCTAAAGGCAGTATCTGGGAGGTGCACCACAGCAACCTAGACAGTACCCCCATGCATAGCCCAGACCTAACTGATTTATGTGGTAAGTTCACTCTACCTGGGAATAGCTCCTCCAGGATTCTGGGAAACTTACAAGCATTAAATGGAGAAAGTATAGCCCCCAGTACTGCAACTAGTCTTGGTGACACAACTGATACTCATCATTCCCTTCCTCTGTCACTCATTCTAGATTCTTTTTACCTTCAACTTGCACCTCTGCTGGTCTAGGTGGCTTGCCTGTTGGGGTAACCAATAACCAATCACCATGGCCTTCAGACCATGCTGCTGATGTGCCCACCTTCCACCAAAATTGGGCATACCAACAGACACCCCAGTGGATCACGGGCACCAAACATATTCTTTCCTGACCCCCTTATGTAATAGCAGCCCTATCTCTTCCAAAGGATCGGGGTCAATTGCCCCTTCCAGGAAGTGACTCCTCTTCTTTCCTGCTGGTTTCTTGGCACAAAGAGCCTGATGAACAGAAAGCAGCCATATTTAAGTTTATGGGGTTCTTGTTCTGTCCTTGGTGGAAGTGTTCCCATTCTGGGAACCAGATTCTCTGAACCCGGAGAGCTTGGAACTGCAGGAACGGGAACCACAAATTCCTCCAGAAAGGTCACTTGGGAGTGATGGTAAGTGGAGTCATTCCTACTTCTACCCCTAGTTTCCTAAACCTCTATTCTACACGTTAAGACATAGCACCATATATGATAGTTATTGATTAGGATACATACCTCATCCTGGAGCACGGTGTCCCATTATCTAACATGGTATTTCAGCTGCGCTTGTAAAGGCTGTTCTATCACTCTGTCAGCTCTATTCAGCTTCTGGATGGTGAAGTATGTAATAGGCCTAAAACATCCCATGATGATGTGCCCATTCTGTCCTTAAAGTAGGACTCTTGGTCTTCTGCAATGGTATATGAGATCCATGTCAGTGAATCAAACACTCTTTTAGCCCCCAGAGAGTGGCCTTTGAGCAGAAAAGACAAATCTATATCCAGAATATATGGCAATTCAGGTCAAGATCAGTCCCTCACCCTTCTGGAGTGGAACAGGTCCAAGGTAGCCAGCTTGGTACTACGTGGCTGGTATCAGTTGCTGGCCGGTTGGACTTTTAGCAGTGACAATAGCTAGATTGGCCTTGGTGAGTGGGAGCCCATTCTGTTGAGCCACCCCTGCTATCACACACAGGTGACACATGTGTCACCTCCATCTATGCCACCATGGCCACTTTATTCATGGGCCCATTGTGCCAGCATGGGGTGGTCAATGACAGAGGCAAGCTAACATCAATTCCACATCATTCTATCTACTTGGTTATGCAGTCTCCCCTGTGGCAGGTGGTCTCTGATGAGTATTAACATGCAATATAAAGATCTTCAATAGTGAGACCTATCTCTACACACACAAAAAAATTAGCCTGATGTGGTGATGTGTGCCTGTGGTCCCAGCTACTCCAGGGGCTGAGGTAGGAGATCGCTTGAGCCCCAGAGGTCGAGGCTGCAGTGAGCCATGATCGCACCACTGCACTCCAGCCTGGGCAACAGAACAAGACCCTGTGTCAAAAATAAAAAATAAAGATTCACACTTGGTGCTCCCTCAAATAGATATAGCCACATGTCTCTTCCCAAGACCTTCTTCTTCCCAATCTTCCAGTATTTCTCTTTCTAGCCCTCTAACCAACTAGTCAAGCCATTTGCCTACAGCTCATGAGCCTACAGACATTTTCACCTCAGGCTGCTCTACCAGGGCCATGCTGATGATTCAGTTCCAAGTCAGGTATCAATGTCAATGCAGACACTGCATCCAGCAGACCTTAAAGTGTTTGACTATTCTACTCTCCCCGGTGTACAGTTACCCAGGTAAACGGCATAGTTCCCTTTGGGGAAGTAGTGGGGAAATCATTACTGTATTGCTATAGTATTGCAGAAACCTTTCTCCTGGGAACCTGAACTGAAAAGTGAATCAGGACTGGAAACCAAACAAGATATTGTGACTTTTTATTGGAGCAGCTGCCATCAACCTCCTGGTCTTTCATCCTTGATTTATTTTAATTGTATAGTTCAGCGATTCTCAGTGTGTGCTCTCCAGACCCCTTGGGGTCCCTGAGATCACTTCAGGAGTTTCACAAGGTCAAAATTCCTTTCATAATAATACTAACATGTTATTTACCTTTTTAACTGTGTTGACATTTGCACTGAAGGTGCTAAAGCAATGGTGGGTAAAACCTCTGGCATCTTTTTTTTTTTTTGAGATGGAGTCTCGCTCTGTCGCCCAGGCTGGGGTGCAGTGGCCGGATCTCAGCTCACTGCAAGCTCTGCCTCCCAGGTTGACACCATTCTCCTGCCTCAGCCTCCCGAGTAGCTGGGACTACAGGCGCCCGCCACCTCGCCTGGCTAGTTTTTTGTATTTTTTAGTAGAGACGGGGTTTCACCGTGTTAGCAGGATGGTCTCGATCTCCTGACCTCGTGATCCGCCCGTCTTGGCCTCCCAAAGTGCTGGGATTACAGGCTTGAGCCACCGCGCCCGGCCTACCTCTGGCATCTTAAACAACCAAGGCAGTGACACCAAACTGAACTAGTAGTTCATTGCAGAAAGAAAGAGGAAAGAAAAGGAACAAAAAAGGAAGAGAGAAAGTCATTTTACTTTAGAATATCTTTAACAAAACAATAACAATTGTTAAATTGTATGAAGTTATGACCCTTAAATAGATGTCTTTTTAATATTCCATGTGATTAAATGAAAAGCACTCTACTGCATATGGAAGTATAATGGTTTTCTTGGGGAAAAGCACTTTTGCGATTGAGTTGTGAGCTCAACTAGCCACTTTTTTCATGGAACATCAGTTTTACTTGAAAGAAGAACTGAAAAACCATGGCTATGCAGACTTGGCTATTTGGCAGGTGTTTTCTCACATTTGAACCAAGTGAGCCTGTCACTTTGAGAAAAATAACTGATAGTGTTTGTTACCAATTATAAAATTTGAGTTTTCAAGTAAAAACTAGAATTTTAGAAAGCATGTATGTACTATCATGAGCTTCCTAGATTCCTAATACTTAAACTTTTTGTAATATTATCAAATGTGATTTTTTTCTATTATATAATGAAATGTATCAATATTGCAAAGATATGTTTAATTCAGTGAACCAATATTTTCCAAATGACCAAAGTGGGATATTATAAAATCATGCATGGGTAAAAGTGCCATTCAAAGGGCAAGTTAGATCAATGGACTTTAAGGTAATTGAATACAAAAAAAGTTCACTGATATAGTTTTATAGTCTACATTTCAACTACCATTTAAGAAAATACTGCTTGTTGGGTTTTGGTGTAGTATCAAAGAAAAACAGCCACAATTATCTGAAAAGGCTGTTAAAATGCTCCTCTCTTTTCCAACTACACGTCTACATGAGGCTGGATTTTCTTCATATATTTTAACCATAACAACAAATTGCCAGCAGATTAAATGTAGATGCAGGTATGAGATGCCAGGCATGTTGGCTCATGCCTGTAATCCCAGCATTTTGGGAGGCCAAGGCAGGTGGATCACTTGAGCTCAGGAGTTTGAGACCAGTCTGGGCAAAATGGCAAAACCCTGTCTCTACAAAAAAACACAAAAATTAGCCAGGCATGGTGGTGCGCACCTTAAGTCCCAAGCTACTTGGGAGGCAGAGGTGGGAGAACTGCTTGAACCTGGGAAGTGGAGGTTGCAGTGAACTGAGATCATGCCACTTATACTCCAGCCTGGTGACAAAGTGAGAGTCTGTCTCAAAAAAAAAAAAAAGTGGATATGAGGATCCAGTTGTCTTCTACAGTATAAAGCCACATTCCAGAAATCTGCAAATTTACAAAGCAAAGCCACTCTTTTCACTATTTTTTGTCATAAAAATATATTATCTGGCCAGGTGCAGTGGCTCACGCCTGTAATGTCAGTATTTTTGGGAGGCCGAGGCAGGTAGATCACAAGGTCAGGAGTTCGAGACCAGCCTGCCCAACATGGTGAAACCCTGTCTCTACTAAAAATACAAAAATTAACCTGGTGTGGTGGCATGCGCCTGTAATCCCAGCTACTCAGGAGGCTGAGGCAGGAGAACTGCTTGAACCTGGGAGGCGGAGGTAGCACTGAGCCAAGATCGTGCCACTGCACTCCAGCCTGGGCAACAGAGTGAGACTCCATCTTGGAAAATAAATTAAATAATAAATAAATATTTATACTATATATATATATATATATATATATAATATATATATATATATATTATCTATGTACATTAGTGGGGCTTATTATTCTTTAGATAAGATAAATTAATAAATATTTTGCAAAACCCTTGGTCTTATTTCTAATATGTCAAATTAAAATAGCTAAAACCCACATAAATAAAATCCCTTTAGATACCTCTCTCTCTCATATATACATACATATATAATATATATTTAGAGACTAGGTTTCACTCTGTCACCCAGACTGGAGTGCAGTAGCATGATCATAGCTTAGTGCAGTCTCAAACTCCTGAGGTCAAGCGAGCCTCCTGCCTCAGCCTCTCGAGTATTTGGACTACAGGTATATGCCAACCTGCCTAGCTAATTTTCAACTTTTTTTTTTTTTTTTTTTTTTTTTTGTAGAGATGAGGTCTCACTATTTTGCCCAGGCTGATCTTGAACTCTTGGGGTCAAGTGATCCTTCTGCCTCAGCCTTCCAAGTAGCTGGGATTACAGGTGTGAGCCACCACATCAGGCTTAGAGACCTCAATATTTAAGAGTGTAAAGGGATCCTGAAACTAAAACATTTGAGAATCACTGGTATAGATTGAGCAGTACTGTTACTGGCTGTCTAGCTAGCTTGCTCCAGGGATGCTATGCTATCAACCATCTTCAACCACGGTCCTCTACTGGCCAGGACTGCCCCCACTGCCACTCCAACTTGCTGCTTATTACAACAGTTGTGCTGTCTAGCTTCTATGATTTCACCATCCTATCATCCCCACTGCTATCTGGAGCCAGTTCCAGAATGGCCTCTTGCTGTCAGGCATGGCTTACAGAGGACGGTCCAAACTCACCTTCTCAGGGATACTGGTACCCCTCTCAACAGTGCGTTCCTTGTTGCTTTGATGACCAGAGTATCCTCTGGGCCTTTCCGCAGAACTTAAGTGGTTTCTGGCCTTACACAGAATATACCCACTTCTCTGAGCTTTTGAACCCTTCTTCCACATTCTGCTGTGGTAGTTCTGGCATTTCCATTACACTCTGGTAGCCATTGCCTTTCTCCTGTCTCCCAGGATCCTTGTTGGGATATCACATCCTGATTCACATCCTGATTCACAGGAGAATACTCCTATAACAACAACGTCTCCCTTGTTCAACTTAATGTTTGGCACCACACCCCACCTTGATCTAGCCTATACATTTGCTCCTGGATCCTGCCAGTATATATTGGCTACTTCCACCATGACTTCATGGTCTAGCCTTCTTCCCTAGTGGGCCCCTGCACATTTCTGACTGGGCTTTATTGTGATCTGGCTCTATGTATTGGGCTCGTAGGCCAGGAGAGAAAGGCAGCTTCCTTTGGTGTCAGAAGGCAAGTCCCAGAGAAGAGACAAAGTCTAGCTTTGCCTATGAGGCAGAGCAGAGCCGGGATCAAGAGCCTAATGCCCTAGAGTCAGGGGTCTGAATTCCATTAGGGCTTTTGAATTCCAAGGCATTAGGGCTATGTGACCTTGAGCAGGTTCTTGGCCCTTTCGGAGGCAGGGACTTCATCTATGAAATGAAGATAAACAGTACTACTTGATAGGTCATTGGGAGACAGATAAGACAAGGAATGTAAGGGCTTGGTCTAATGCCTATAGCACATTCTAAGGGCACTGTTATCGTCATAATTGGTCAGAACTTTGCAAAGCCAAAAAGGGCTGCCTCAGGGAGCAAACAATAAGTATGCCACCATCCCAGATGGTCTTTGGACTGATGCTGCTGAGTGCTCCCCAGGGATTTTGTGGAGGAGGCTCTAGGGTCCACAGGGGTATTCACAAAAGATGACCTTCTGGGCCCATTCTGTCCCCAAGCTGCCTGGATTCTCTGATTTCTCTGATCCCTGCCTGTTCTTAGTGGGGGGAGGCATATTCACTTTCAGGCCACTAGGGGGCCATTTAGTTTTCTGCAACAGGAGAACACTAATGGTTTCTTAATGGCTCAGGCACCAGGGAGATCAGGCTCAATTATATCTGAAAGCATTCTTAGTTCCTGGGGTAAAAGACACTATGTAAATCCAGATAATAAATAGACATTATTGATGACAGGTTAAAGAATCTGGCACTGTTTCGTTTAGTGAAGATAGAGTGAGAGGAATTGAATAAAGGCTTCAAGTATATTATTCTTTGGTACAGAAGAGTGACATGCTGTTTTCCCACTCCACTGGGAACCAAGCAAGAAGAAAGGCATTTAATTTGCAACAGAAATATGGCGAAGCAATATGGAGTGCATTCAGGAAAGGGGAGTGAAGGAAGCTTTGTATTGGCCTCACCTGGAATAGTTAAGAATAATTCACCATGGAATAGTTGTATGATGTGTCCTGCCAGGAAAACCCTAGAGCAGGGGAGAGAAGAGAGACAACTTCCAGAGACAATTCAAGAATTTTAAGTCAACAGGCTGCCTTGGCTGACCTAGGAGCAGGGTGGAGGAGTGAGTTGTCTCTTCCTCACCAGCCCACAAAAGGCCATAAACACTCCACACTTCCAATATCCTTGACATTTCTCAGAAAAGTAATAAAAGCAGCTTTTTCCTTTAAATAGCATCTGACTAGCCATTAGTAGTGGCAGCCCCACACCTGCGCCTGGATCAGGACTGAGACTGCGACTGGGTTAAAGGCCTGTGATTCCAGCAGTCCACTAGCACACTCAGTTCTGGTAGCCACTTCCGTGCTACTGAGGTGGCAAGGCAGAAGTGTTGGGAGGGCTTCCTCGTGTGTTTGTGTGTGTGTGTGTGTGTGTGTGTGTGTGTGTGTGTGTGTGTAGGGGGGTCCTCGGGAAGCCAAAGATTCCTGGAGGAGGGGGGGAAGTGAGAAGGGTAGAGGGGATCCTGCCCTACAGGGTAGAAGCCAGGTCAGGCTCACATTTGCAGGGGCTTGAGAGAGGGTTCACCTACAGAACCCCATCAGAACCACAGTCCTCTTCCCCAATACACGCCCAGGCAAGTCTCCCTCACTCATTCAGACACCCAGGCAGTCCACATGCCCAGTTCTGGGAACACAGGAAGTAGCATCCAAGGAGGAGGGAACCAGAATTCTGGAAAGGCTTATAGAGAGGGAACGGGGAGGAAAGAAGGCAGGGAGAGCAGGAGAGCGGTAGGAGGGGGAGGGCACAAGTAAAGCCGCAAGGGAGAGTCTGAGCATGAAGGGTTGTTAGCACCTAGGGGGTCCCAAGACCAGGCACAGAGCCCATTGCCTGGCCCCTGGCCTGGAGCCAAAGAAGACAAACCTCACATGGGAAAGTGGGGATGGGACAACCACCCAAGCCTTGGGGTCTGGAGGGGATCTGAGAGTGAAAACGCAGTAGGATCCCTGAGAGTTAAACTCCTCAAGGTTCAGTGCAGCCCCTTGGGTCCAAATCCAGGCCAAATCCAGGAACTGGAAGACCCAAAAAGCGGGATCTGCGACCTGCTGCGAACTTCGGGACTAAGGTGTTAGGCAAGTCTGGAGAACTCAGTCCCGTGGCTCTGTCCCGCAGGCTCAGGGTTGGGGGGTGAGGCGGGCTGGGGTACGAAATTGGGAAGACTTCAGTAGAGTTCCGAAGCCCAACATGGACCAGGTAGAAGGAACACAACCAGCTGCGGCCCCAGTGGGTGCTCCAGGTGCCAGGACCGCCTGCCGACCCTGGCGTCAACCAGGTTCTTTAGCTGTGAATGGGCCTGGGGGACCCGCCCAGGGGGTACGTGGAGCAGGGCGCGAGCTGGGAGCTGGAGCGTGGTATCCTCCCTCTCCCTCTTACCGTCCCCTCCCAGAGGATAAACTGAGGCCTGGGGTCCGAAGCCCGGGCTGCTATCCCACCTGTCACTTCGGAGCCTCGGGGCGGAACCGGGAGGCGCCAGAGTTGACAGCTCGCGCTCCGACCGCCCCCTTCTAGCTCCGCACTCCGCCTAACACAACGCCGTTCCCCCTTTTAAAGAAGTGCCCGGAGCTCCAGTCTACGCCGCGCCAGCCCGCAAGGGGCCGCGGCGACGTCGCCCGTTTAAGAGCCACCCTCCCTTAACTCTCTCTTAACGGGGCTTCCCGGCGGGACTCTTGGCTCCCGGCAGCAACCACCTCCCCTCGCGGCACTTCCGGACCCCGGCGTCGCCCTTTTAAGAGGCAGCCCCCAGCAGCGCTCTCCCCGCCCCCTGTTGCCGGCGCGCGAGGCGGGGAGCCGGGCTGGAGCCGAGCGCGCGGTCCGCGCGGCCACTGGAGA
>NW_016826070.1:144132-168469 GCF_001698545.2 Rhinopithecus bieti
CCGCGAGGCGCCGCGCGACGCTCCCCACTGCAGGCGGCGCGGCCGGCGCCTCCGGAGCCCCCTGCGGACAGCTCCCTGGCCGGGCCGCTCGAGCGGCCTCGGGGGCCGGACGAGGACGAGGAGGAAGCGGTGGAGGCGCCCGGGAGTCGTTGAAGCCCTCCGCGCAGGGGGCAGCCGGGAACCATCCTCCCCAAGCCCAGAGGCAGGACTTCGCAGCAGGATGGGGTGGAGAGCCCGCGGGAGTGACCCCCACGGGAGTGAACACCCCCCACACTCCCACCATCGCCGGCTGGCCCCGGAGCGGGAGGCCCGCAGCCAGATCTTCAGCCAAGGGACCACGATTCGCCAGGGGGCTGGGGGTTTGCTGCCCAGGACCGTGCTGCACCAGGGCCCTGAGCCGTAGGGGGATGGGGGGAGGGGTGGGGAGATCCCGGCACCAAACCCTTCTGCGCTGCTCGCTCTGGTGTATCCTACATGCAGGGATGACTGGGGCTTTCCCCCAAGACTCAGGGGAAGGATGGAGCTGTAGGGGCTCTTTTTAAGTAAGCTGAAGCTCTCGAAAGGAGGAGGGCACCAAAAGTAGTGGAGCTCAGGTACGTCAACCTAGTTGCAGTGGCCAGAGATGCATTAAATTTCTAGATCCCTGTATATAGTTGTTGACATATGCACTAGAAGCTATAATCACATAGAATTCTATGTATATCCTCCCACACCCTGGGTAGCTACTGACTGAAGGGGTCAAGCAAGGGCTATTTGCTGTCCCCCAAAGTACACCTGGCCGGAAGGGCACAAACACGGCTTCTTAAATCACTCACGTTCTCCTGTTCCTCTCCTATTTCTGAAATATAAGTTTATGACGTTCTTTCACAAAAGAGTATAATCATTCTTAGACTGTTGACATGGCTGTGGAAAGCCTTAGGAGAAGTAGAAGCAATTTAGGGAGGGTGGGGAATGTACTCATCCCCTTTCCATCGTAGTGCCCCCACCAAAGAGGCTTGTTGCAGCCCTCAGTATCTGGATATGGGCCAGGGAGGAAGGAAGGGAAAGAGCAATGCTGCTGTGCTTCAATCCTGGCCTTCCCCTCACAGAATTCTTTTAGGAAGAGCAAGCTTTTGTAAGTAGAGTGACTGGCAAGTGTTTTTATCTTTTTTTTTTCTGCTCCTCAAAATGTTGTCTTGTTCCGGCAATCACTTTTGCCCCCCCTCTTTCCTGAGCCTGTAGTGACAAAGCCCTGCGATTTGGGATGAAATCTGTTGTGACCCCAGAGCTTTGATCACACACACATCCTCTGGTTTTGAGTAATGCTACAGAATCAGAAAGGCTGGAAGGTGGGCTTCACACTCAGGATTGTGCTTTGAGAGCCAGCTAATAGACTAGCCAAGGGAAGGCTGAATTGGCTGTCTTTACCTTTCCTGATAAGCCCTACTTAAATGCAGCCTGTAATTGTATAAAGGAGATGAGAAACATCAAGAGAAATATGTGGACATGTGTGTAGCTCTGGGGTAGCAAGAACTAGACTTCGTCAATTTGGATTCCATTTCCTTCTGCCACTTGCTTTTAGGCAATTGAGTGTGGGTAGTGATGAGATATCAAACCCCTTAGTGTTTCCTTTTTGGGAAATGAGGCACTATTTTTTTAAAAAAAAAAGACAACTTACCCACCTGAGTCCTGAAACAGTTTGTCTCTCCAGTTTTCTGGCCTATTCTCTGGTTAGCTCTGATCCAAGTTTACAGGACAACAGCCTTGCTTTAAGCCATGTCCTGTTGTGGGCACGATAATAGCAACTGAGCTGTCACAGCCTACCAGCAGGCTGGTAACACCTCCAGGGTCTCTTGGCTATAGCAGATTTCCTAGCAGCTGACTAGGACTTCAGTCATTGGGAAGCCTGTGAGGCCTTTACATTTTTGGTGTGAGACGGGGAAGAAACATAAAATGCCACTTTATAACTTCAATAATAGCCTGTAATTTATATTTACTGTGTGAATTTTTAGTCCTATATTTTAATAATTTGTAAATTGATCTTTATTCCAAGACTCCTTTGAACTTGTAGAACATCTGGGAATCCACTTCCCTGTCCTCTTCCTGATCCCTGCTTTCTTGACTGTTTAAATCCTCTTTGGGATGGATCAGAGAGTCTAGAGAGGCCACTCATAGTTCCAGCTGCTGGCCTCCTGACTCTCCAAAGCCTTCACTGGAATTGGGACATTTGCTCCAGCCCTAGCTGTGAATATGACCAGAGACATTATTTATAATTCAGCCATTTAAGATATACCTGTACTCAAAAAGTCCTGTATATTTTTTAAAAGTTTTATTTTCAGGTGAACAAAATACATCCTAAGAACTCTGCCTAAGCCTGTGTAAGTTGATCATTTCTCTTACTGTGCTTCAAGGGGACGGAGTAGAGGTGGAAGAGTAACTGGTCTGGGATGTGATGGATGGATGGTGATGAATAGGTTGAGGAGGAAAAAACAATTGCCCTGCTGTTCTCAGTGCCTGATGGCTGGAATGCATTGATTAGTGAAGGATGGCAGAATCCATCTTAGTTGGGAAGCAATCCTGGGGTGGGAAGAACAGTGATCTCTAGCTCAGCCACCTTTTGCCAACCTTAAACAGGCTGAGAAAAAGTTCCGCTTTACAGGAGCGGATGCCTAGCTGACAAAGCTAAGGGCCCAGTAAGCATGAATATTAAGATTTACTGCAAACATTTAGCTGGCTAAGCACTGAGGTGAGGATAAGCTGCCTGATAGCATCACTGTCCTCACCTTTCAACCACTGGCCTCTAGATAACTCAAGAAGTGCTAACACCTGAAAGGCAAGTGTGCATCTGTGGTGCATGGTCAGAGCTTTGTCTACCGTGGAGGAGGTAAGAGAGCCAAATGGCTGAGAGGTGTAGGTTGCTTCAAAGGTGAGGCTTTTTTCTTCCCTTCAAGCAAATAAAAAAGATGTGGGTGAAAAGCACAAATATAAGGGATTAGTTATGCTGCAAAATACATGGTAAGCAATTGAGCTCAGCTCATTATTAGACAATGCTGCCCGGTACAAATCTGGAGTGAGAAGCCAGTGTCGTTGGGGCCCCCTGAGGCCTGCACTTCAGCAGAGCTGTTGGGGGGTAGCTACTGTTCTTTTACATTACCTTGTAGTCTGCGGGGAGGCATGGAAAAAGTCCGCCCTTCTTTTATTTCCCTCTTCAGCCTACACAATGACTTTCTGAGAGAGGGCTTGGTAAGGCAGAGCAGAAGGGGAGTGAGAGTTTCCAAGGCTCTTTTTGGTCGGCCCCTCCTTTTTGCAGACAGTGACATGTGGCTTCTACAGCTGCCCACGGTGGCTTCACATGTTGGGCACATACAGCAATATGTACAGTGGGAGCCTGCTAGCGGACGAGACAGCCTGGTTGGCCGAGGAGCAGTGGTCTGAATAGCTTTATTTCCAAGGGTTAGAAATCAGCTACACAATTGTCCATCAAGTTTTAAGCCGGGAAGAAGAGATCTGTGCAAACGGGGTTACTTTCCTTCCATGGCTTTGCACCGGGACTACCAGGACCATTTCTAGGTGTTTGCTTATATTGGAAGTTACGGTGTGCATTCATTTATTCCCTGACAGCCTGAACTTGAAGAGAGAGAAGCCTGTTTTGAAAGTGAAGGTTTTAGGGGTGGAAGATCAGGGAAGGAACCCATTAGGCTGAGTTTGTGAGGGTATCTTCACTTTCCCCATTAATGTTAAGGTACAGTGAAGTGTTTCTCTGAGGTTTTAAGCATAAGAAATATTTCTGTTCCTGACAGCCCTAGATTTCCACATGGTATGAGACCATGTTTTGGAAGCTTTTCTGTCTACCTTGTTTTTCAGTTTTCACTGGGGAATTCTGAGATAGCGTGTTCTTTCGTGGAGTATTTATATCCTGTCTTGAAATGCTGAATGCATAGCATCTACTTGTTTCTACATGTTTCTTTAAGGAGAGCTGAAAGGTCAGGTCACAAGCTTTAGGGCTACCACAGCTATTTAAAAGGGGTAATAATTGTCCTCTCCTGTCTACAGAGAATGGAGGTATTTCTGGAATTGCAATTCAGTAACAAAAGGGCCACAGCTGTACTTTTTGTTTTCCATCTCCCTCAGTGGAAGGAGAAACTGCAGTGACTTTGCCTGTTTCTCATGACCAGCACTCACTTAGTGCCTGGCAGTGGGTACTCAGAATTTGTTGATCTCTGGGTTGATCAGCACCCAGTGGGTGCTGGGTGCTGATGGAATCAACCTTAGTATCACTGTGGTGTCCCTGTCGTAATCTACTTGCATGCCCGTATCCACAGCCCGTAATCTGGTTCAAGAAGGTGGGTTGCTAAAGAAAACCCCTGCAAATTGTAGCTGCACTGATCTCTGTGGCCTCAGTTTTTTTATTTCCAAGTCGAAGGACTCAGCCTTGGCTTTCCTGTTCTTTCCGGGACTTCTTGCCGGAAGTCCACGGTGGTATTCCATATGGTGCTTAATGGACATGCCGTAGGATATGTGACCTGTTCGTTGTCTCCTAGGTGCCAGCCCTGCAGCCTAATGTTAAGCTATAAACATGCCTGCTCTGTCGACAGTTTTTTGGTTACCTCTGTTTTACTTGCTGACATAGCCTGTGGTTTTCTGCTGCCAGAAAGCCTGTGTTATGCTTTTTGTCCCCTCCAGTGGCTAATTGAAAAAGCAAACAAATAAACTTCTCTTTCCCACTCACCTAGACTCTACCAGGCTTTCCACCCTCAGTGCAGAAACACCCTGCATGGGAGCCACCTGGTCAGCGCTCCTCACTGGATCCTGTGCCCCATTCAATTCTATAAACATTTGTTAAGCTACCACTAAAGGACCAGAAAATTATCCGCAAGGAGTTTACAGTCATGCCCGCAAGACTCCCCTTGTCAAACTACCCTGTTTTCTTCAGTATTCTGTTTTTGCAATAGCTTATCAGTAAAATAGCAGTAAGATTTTAGCTAATATCCGCAGGGATGTTTTCCACGAACCATTACCTTTAATTCAAGAATTTTAGTTTAGTTTAGATCTTTATTTGGTGTCTACAGTGTTCTAAGTGAACCTCAAAACTCCGAAAACCAACTTGTCCAAAAAAAAAAAAAATTGCATTGATGACCAAGGATTTCCTTTGAAATATATATACCTTTCTCTGCTACCTCGGTGTTCAGAGTCGTTAGCTGAGGTCTCCCCACACTTGTGTCCTGGAGGCCCACCTGCTCCCTCAGCTCCCTGCTGGTAGCCTGGGTGGTGTAGAGTCACGGCAGCCAGGCTTAGAGGTGTAGACAGCTCACAGCATCACAAGGCCCTGGGCAGGGAGACTGTGTGTTCTTGGGAGGGACTCCTGAACTGGAAGATGGGAAGCCTGGGGACTCAACAATGGTGTTGGTTAAGGCCTTTGACCTCTCTCTTTTCTGCTAAATAAATGGGAATTCCTGAGAGCAAATGGAGGTTATAGATCTGAAAGGGCTTTGAGATCTTGGGAATAAAAGTACAATGTGTACACATGAAGTAATATATTTTCAAGGGAATGTCTGTCCCTTGGGCAATATGATGCTGCACAGAAAGAAATGTGAAGGGGGTAGGTGGTAAACATTACACCAGTGTGCCCAGACTAGCAGCATCAGCGTCACCCAGGAATGTGTTAGAATAATGACAGCTTAGGCCACATCCCAGACCAACTGAAGAAGAAATTCAGAAAGCGAAGCCCAGCATTCTGCTTTAACCAGCCTTCCAGGTGATGCTGGTACACACTGAAGTCAGAACCACTGGCCCAGCCTTTTCCTCTGATGCTGTAACTTAGGGGTAGGGTATTTCTGTTTTGACAGATGGTCATCGAGGTGCCTTTTGACCCTTTCTCTTGGTTAAAGCCAGCTGCCCTGCTGGGGAAAGAGGAGACAGTGTCCCTAGTGCTTGTAAGAAAAGGGAAAAGGCTGCATTGTCCATTATTTTTGACAGTTGCCGCAGAACTTGCCCTGGAGAGCTTGTTAAAAAGGCAGCCCTGAGCGAGTCCCGTCCCTCTCCCGCGAAGGTACTGCTGTGTTTGCCTCACCTCCTGCCCTGAGGCCTGCTGCTTCTTGAGCCAGTCCTTAAAAGGAGCACTGGGTGCCACATTTGTTCTCTCTGGTGCCAGGTCTGTGCTATTTCACTTCCCCGGCGTCAAGTGGGTGCTTAATGAGCAGCTGTGACGTAAGGCCCAGCAGACTTGAGAGAAAGCAGCTGCAGTCCATGCTTTCTGCTGGCTGCTTTCATTCCCTCTCCCAGCCTTGAGTTCTCCCCCTTTGGTGGGGTTGTGGTCAACCGCTGTCAGCCCTTCCTTATGAGCCCTGATAACCCTTGCTCAGAAAGAGATGTGTGTGGGGTGTGTGGACATGGATAAGTGACTTGCAACAAAAGTGAAGTGGTGTCTTTAGTTCTCCTATTCCCTTGGCCCCTCCCCTTGATTTAGTCCCTAAAATAAGAAAATACAGCTGTATTAGGATTTTTGACAGTTCCTTGTTCTTTTGGGGGGTTTGTGCAATCTTTTCCTGTTCTTGTCCCTGACAGGGTTGGGGCTGGAGTTGACTGGTGGTCCAACATTCCGAACTTGTGCCTTGTTGGATAGCTAGGCTCTCCTGCTTCCAAGGATCCCCAGTTCCTGTCCCTTGACCATAGCAAACTCTAGTCATGCTACTCCTTTGGGTGACAAAACAACTCTGGGACACACAGAGCAAACTCCTCAAGGGGGTTTGTTTCTGGGAAAATAAGCAAGAAACGGTGGCGTGAGTGTGTGAGGTTGCTACTGAGGTAGACAGAAGAGAGGAGGAACCCCTGTGAGCCTCCAGCGCAGCACAGCGTGCAGGGTGAAGGGGGGTAAGTGTGATGGAGCCAGTGAGGAAGGTCAAAGAACACTCATTGGTAAAGCAGGGGCACTGCTCGAGGCTGCGACTCCACTGGACCCCCCCATGGGACTGAAGGAAGCTCACCTGGTGGGCCAGATAAACTTTACAGACCATTCCTTGTTTCCCTGAAAGTGCATTGACCGCCCCCCACCCCCATACCCAGCAAAGATGAGGCTAGAAGAGAACGTAAAGAAAAGGTAGAAAACAAAGAACACAGAGATCACACCAAATCGCTACTTCATTTATTCAACAAATATTCACTGAGTGCCTTCTGTGTGCCAGGCTACTGTTAAGAGAGAATCCAACTCCAACTGCGGGCAGGTATATTTTCCATACTCTTCCCATCCAAGTACTAACCAGGCCCGACCCTGCTTAGCTTACGAGATCGGGAGCATTCAGGGTGGTATGGCCGTAGACTATTTTGGATACTCTTATCTTTAATTTTCTCAGCAACCCTTCAATGTAGGTATCACAAGCCTCATTTTGCAGATAAGGAGACTGAGGCTTTTAGAGGCTAAAATTGACCCAGGTCACCCGGCTGACAGATGGCAGACCTAGGGTTCTGATTCAGTCCATCGGATTCCAAGGCCTGTGCTTGTTCCACCAGGCCACGCTGCCTGTCATCAAAACACCTGTCTTTCTTGCAGGCTGGTCTATTGCATTTCCCTCCCGCCATCTGTCAAGAATGGGCCTGGGATGGAGAGGCCTCTGCCTGTTCTGCCCTGCTTGTTTCGAGACCTTAGGTGAAGCCAGCATCTCCCTACTGGCTCCTCCCCTCCTCCTGTGTGCCCTCCTTTTTCTGGGCCCCCAGCCCTATGCCTGGGTTCCTGGCAGCTGTGTTTCATGAAGACCCGCCACCTTGGACGAGTAGTCTTGTCTGTTCATTGGAGAAGAGAAAAGCACCCAAAACGAAGGCTCCCAGCCAGGCCTTTAAACAAAGGAGCCAGGAAGAGGTAGAACCAGCTTCCCATGATGACAAGGTCTGTGGAGGGGTGTCTTGCTGCACCTCCCTCCCACTCCATGGCTGCTTCCATCCTAGAGCAGGAGGGGTGGCAACCATCTGGACAGATAGCTGGGGGTTACCACCATAACTACCACTTCCCTTATCTTGAAGAAGAGCTCTCCTTTTTTGAGAAGAGCTCAAAGTTACCTGCCTGCACTACCATCTTCCTGCAATGAAGAGGTCCTGTGCCAGTCTCTGCTCCCTCCAATGCCTATAACTCCTGTGACATCCCTCCTCCTGACATCCTTCTGGATGTCACTCCACGGAGACAAGCCCTACTTCCCCACAGCCCTTCTGCCCAGCCTTCTCTCCTGCTTCAGTCCCATTGTGAGGGCTGAACCGGAGCTCTGCCTGCTTCCTACATCCTCATCGCAGGGTCAGACAAGCCTGGCGTATGCCCCTTCGTGGAGGTGCAGCTGTAGACTTGGCAGCACTGGGTTGGGGAGCAGATTGTGAATCTTATAATTCAGATTTTTGATCACAATCGTTTTTGGAGACATCTGCCTGATGTCTCCAAAATCCAAGGTCTTTGTCTGAACCTCCTCTACCCCTGGCCCCATCCTTTGGGAGTCATGGATTCCTAGGTCAGTGTCACACTCCAAAGCCATGTTCTTGTGACTAGAAGGCAAGAGAAAAACTTGAGCTTGGAGTCTTCGCCTTGGCATAGGTGTGTCTCACGTATATAGGAATGTTTCCAAGCCTTTCCAAAATTCCTCTGAGTAACCCCATACCAAATGCCTCTGCCCCCTTCACTCCATCCCACCCCATCCCTGACCAGCTCTCCCACTGCACTACCAGAAGTTGACACCACCCACTCACTGCCTTCCAAAGCATCTTCCCCAAGTCTCCCACCCAACTCTGAAGCCAGGAAGCCCCCACCACCTGACAGGGGTAGCACTCTCCCATCCCCTACATAGCCAGCCACCAACCTTTAGAGTCTAGAGTCTGTCTTCACTCTCAGCCCTTCATATATTCTAGTCAAAAGCATATATTCTACACATATATTCTACTCAAAAGCATGGTCCAGGAACCAACATGGGCTTCACCTGAAGCCTCTTAGAAATATGAATTCTTGGCCAGGGGTGCTGGCTCACACCTGTAATCCCAGCAGTTTAGGAGGCCAAGGTGAGCAGATCGCTTGAGCCGAGGAGTTGGAGACCAGCCTGGGCAACATGGTGAAACCCTGCCTCTACAAAAAATACAAAAATTAGCCAGGCATTGTGGCACGCCTGTAGTCCCAGCTACTCAGGAGGCTGAGGTGAGAAGATCGCCTGAGCCTGCAGGGTTCGAGGCTGCAGTAAGCCCTGATTGCGCCACTGCACTCTGGCCTAGGTGATACAGCAAGACCCTAACTTAAAAAAAAAAAAAAAGACAAACTCTCAGACCCTCCCCAGACCATCAGAATCTGCATGACTCTTCAGTTAAAATATGAGAGACACGTCTCAAAACAGTCTGGTCTGCTAAAGAGACACCCCTCACCTTCCTGAATAGAGGGGTGAGGTAGAGTTGAGAGCTAGTGAGGAAGGCTGAGCTGGGACCCCACAGTTTAGTCCTCACATTGGGCAGTGGAGAAATCCCAGGGTGGTCCAGACTCTGCCTAGAGCCCCACAGCCTTCAGCAGAGAACAGCAGTCATGGCAGGACCAGAGAGGAGGGGCAAAGGGGACCATGCGGTGAGGTCCACACCAGGGCTCAGGAGCAGAAGGCACACATAACAAGAAAGAAGGGCACCTGCTTGTGCCAAGCAGAGGTGGGAGGGTCCCTTGGAGCTCCTACTGCCATCCTGCCCCCAGCCCTGTAGGGCACCTATGGCCCAGAACAGCTCCCGCCCAGAACAGCCCAGATCTGCCGGATGACTGGCTTTCTTCCCTCCCTCCTGCTGGCAGTCTCCGTCGCCTACCGGCTGGATTACTGGTAGTGGGTGCTCAGGAAATGTTTGTTGAACTGAGAGGAAGCCACAGCTTGTGCGGAGTCCGGATAATTCAGCAGACGTGGGCCTCAGGGGAGGGGTGGGGATGGAGGCTTTGTAGGAAAGACACGTCCTGATGTCATACTTAGCTGGAAGTTGTTTCTCTGTCTGTGGAGTCCCTGTCTGATTCTTGCCTTGGCCTGGCCCTGGTGCTAGTGCAGGGCGGTGGGGAAAGAGGAAGTGGAAAGGGCAGGAAATGACCCTGAGCTGCAGGGCCAGGCCCTTGCCTCCATTCAGGGTGCACGTGACGTCTGACCTGGGTGTGGGGGCCTGGGAGTAATTTCTCCCATCCTGCAGTGGGAGAGGAGGTTGTCCCTCCCCATCCCACCCCATTTCAGAGAGGACTTTCCAGAGATCCTCCTTTTCACTGAGAAGACGTGAGCTCTACTCTTCTTTGCCCAGGCCAGACCCTGCCAGCTGTGTGGCCTCCCCTCCTCCAGGCCTCAGCCACCACTCAGGAGAGGCAGGAGACTAGCACGTGGCTACTGGGATTCCCCTGGTTGGGCATCCTGGGAATCTGGGACTGGGGGAATCCAGCCCGGGCAAGAGGTGAAAGCCTGCAGCTGGAGAGGGAGGCCAGGCCCTGGGGCGACGACAGGGAGCCAGGGGAGCCAGGTGCTGGGTGCCACCAAGCCTTGTTCTCTCGTCATAGTGGAGAGGGCTTGTGGCCTGGGCAGCGGTAGGCCCAGGTCAGGGTGCACCAGCCTCAGATGCCAGGGGAATACACCAGGGGCTGTGCCCGTGTGTGAAAACCCACATGTGCATGGGGATGAGCATGTGAGGTGCAGGGAGGCCACTCCTTGCCCTCACATGGTCGCCGTGCTGGAGACTTTGCCACACTGCTCAGTGACAATGGCGCAAGCCACCAGCAATCACATGGCCGTCATGCAGAGGGCTCTTAACGGAGTGCTTCCCTCTCCCTCTCCCCCGGGGCTCCGCAGCTCCCAGGAGCTGTGTTCAGCATCTTCCTGCAGGGCCAGGGCGCCCTGTCCTGCGCCTCATACCTGCTGTGCCTCTCGGCCCTTGGCTGCCTCCTCTGGGGGGCCGGCTTCTCAGGGCCAGGCCTTGCTGGGCCCCAGCCTTGCCAGACCTGTCTTCTCTGGGCTCTGGGAGCCCTGCTCCTCTCTGTGGCTCAGGGCAAGTCTGGACTTCCAGCTCAGTCTGGTGATCGTTCCACCCCAGGGGCTGCTGCTCAGAGCCCTCTGGCCAAGACACAGGGCTCTCCTGGGCCCCAGGCCTCAGACTGAGCACACACGTGCTCTCCCTAGGCCCAGGGATGCCAGCCCCTCCTACAGAGAGGTCAAGAGGAGCCAAGTCAGGCTCCTGTGGAGAGCAGGGGACTGAGCTGGCTGTGGAAGCCACTGACTCCCGCTTTGGCCCCTCTGGGGATGCCAGGGCTGGGCTGGCTGCAGGGGCGCTCCCCAGTCGGCCCTGCTCCATCCTGCTCTGCTTCTGTTCCTGCTCCTCCTCACTGGGAGTCTCTCTGGTGCTTTGGCTTCCCTGAAACAAGAGAACAGCCCCAGTGGCTGATGAATCTACAGCTCGCGTCCCCAGCCTGCCCCATCCTATACCCAAGTACCTACCTCCTGACTCTCCAGCTCCTCCTTGTCTTCCTTCATATCCCACCTGTAGAAACACAGCTCATGGCACACCCCACCCCACTTCACTCCAGAGCCATGTCCCCCTGCCTGAATATAGGGGTGGGGTGGAGTTGAGAGCCAGCGAGGAAGGCTGAGCTGGGACCTCACGGTTTAGGCCTCACATTGAGCAGTGGAGAAATCCCAGGGGTGATCCAGACTCTCCCTAGAGCCCCACAGCTCTCAGCAGAGAGGAGCAGCCATGGCAGGACCAGAGAGGAGGGGCCTCCACCTCCTCTGGGCCTCCATCTCCTTGCCAAAGAAATCCCTGGGAGAAGCCAAAGCCCAAGGGTCTCAGACTGGGATCAGAGCCAGAATGTAGCTACAGGATGCTTCTCCCTCCCAAGCCTGACCTTGTTCCCTAAATCCAACTATTTCCTCTGAATGCCATGCACTCTGGGCCTATCCTGGGTCCCCAGCTGCTGTTTATGGCCAAGCTTGCAGCACCTTGAGTTCTGTGGGGACTCCAGGCGTGTCCCTGCCTGCAATGCCTGGGAAAGGCATACCTCACTTCCCAGGGGAAGGGAGCTGCTGTAATTACCACCAGCCTCCCCAGGCACCAGGCTCTCGCTGCAGCCTCTGCTAATGGCCTCTCCCAGCATCTCATTAACCTCTCGCCAGGCAGCAGTCAGCCAGGAGGCAGGGGCCCCAGGGATGGAGCTGGCACCTGGGCCTGTACTGGTCCAGGAAATTGGGACACCCAGATGCCCGTTTTGATTTTGTCCCCGCCACCTGTTACCTTCGGGCCCTGCCAGTCAGCCTCTCCTTGCCCCGGGCTTTGCTGCCTGTGGCTGGTGCCACAGAGGGTCTGCTGGCTTGCCTGCCCCGACCTGCAAGAGATGGTTCACAAGCCAAGGAGAGAAGAGGCCCATAGCAGCCAGCTCCATCTTGAGACCCGGCCCCTCCTCCTCCCCAACTCACCTTTTCCATCAGGGAGCAATGGTGGGGGTTGTAGTTTCCGGTGGCTCCTGGGACCTGACAGGGACAAAAAAGTGGGGAAAAGTGGGGTGACAAAGGATCCAAAACAGGAACACTGGTCCTTCCAGCCTCAGGAAGCTGTCAGTCCTCAGGGCCAGTCATGGGTTTTGCCTCCCCAAAAGCGCCCTTGCCTGGGGGTCAGGAGAGTCGGGTCCTGTGCTAGCTTTGCCACTCTGTGGCTAGGTGTCTGGCCCCAACTCTCAGGCCACAGCTTCTTTATATACAAAACAAGGGGACCAGAAATCCACAGTTGTTTCTACAGTGTGTCTGGGGAAGGACCACCAGGACTTTCACCCATTAGGCACCAGCGCCTCGAAGAGACCCCTGGGCAGGCTTCCACTGAGCCTCCTTCTGGGGCCTCCTGGTCAGAACCTGGACAAGGGCTGTGGGCTCAGAGGGGAGGATGGGAGATCTTGGTGCCCTCCTCTGATAGTGAGGGAGAGGAAGGAAGATGTTCTCCAGTGCTTCCTTTCAGCTCTGAAAATAAGTAAGAAACTGAGAGACAGAGGAAAGAGAGGACAAGGAGGTGACAGATAAACAAAGCCAAGGAGGGAGGGATGAGGGAGGTGTGAGCTCACCCCTTCTGCTGCCTGCCCTGGCTGGGCCTTCTCCGGTCAGCTGGCTGCAGTCCTGTAGCCTGTGTAGACAGATGGAGTCAGGTTGCTGGTGCACAGAAGCTGCTGTGGGCCCCACCCTGACACCCCTCTCCCCCAAGCCCAGGCCCAGAATTGAAGGCAGCAGGGAGATGGTGGGCCCAAGAAAGATGGGAGACCCAGTGTGCACACAGAGCCTTGAACTCTGGGCCCGACCAGAGAGCCCAGCAAGGTCCTCTCCACCCGGAGGAGAGTCCCTGCAGCCCTCCCAGCAGTGCCCGCAGCCAGCTCCACCCCACACCACAGGATCACCAGCCCAGCAAGCTGCCCAACCCAGCCACCCACGTGGGCTTGGCCTTGTCCAGGTCCCACGGGCGGCGCCAGTCACCCTGTGCGTCTCTGTGCCGGGCGAGGCGGGCTAGGTCGATCTGCTCCCGCTCCTGCTTCCACTGGGCGTAGTCCCAGCCCGCCTCTGGGGGCTCCCCCACCGGCCGGCTCCGGGGCTCCCAAGCACCCTGCAGGGAGAAGACACTCAGCGAAAGGGAGAAGCAGGAAGAGGCTTGGGGTGGGGTCTGGAGACTCAGGTGCTTCCTCTCTCAAGGTTTCCACATCTCCAGCTAAAAATTAGATGTGTTCCAGCTCTCCCATGGAAATGGCTTCCATCCACTTGTTAGTTGTGTGTTTTAGGCAAGTAATTTAACCTCTCTGTGTCTCATTTCCTCATCTGTAAAATGGGGATCTCCATAGCACCAACCCACAGGGTTGTTGCAGGGATATGTAGATGAGCCGGAGTGGGAGGGGCCCTGGAGGCTGTGAGCAAGGGCAAGGACTAGGGGCTGCTGCCACCTAGAGGTCACACCTGGCACTTGGCCAGTCAACTCCACCCTCCGGCCCCTCCTCCACTCCCGTGCCACCAGCAGGGCTAGATAGGGGAGGGGGCTGGATCACATCTCTGGCTTAAACTGTCTCCCACTTCAAGGCCCACCCAAAGTAGAGACTGGCCGGAGAAAGGAAGGAGGAGCAGGAACTCCTGCAGGTGCTCCCTCAGTCACATCCCTGCAGATGAGGGACATATCTGACTCAGCTTCTCTGCCTCCCCTAAGTGAGGACCTTCAGATCCATGTCCCCATCCCCTCTTGAAGACGCACCTTCCGTGCAGAATCCAAGCTGATGGCCACCTGCATGGGGGGGCTCCGGGTCACACGCCCTCCAGGTGACCCCTCTGTGCCTTGGTTCCTTGCTCTGATGGGCTTTTCACTTACAATTCGTTTGGCCTGGGAGGATGAAGATGGGCAGTGCAGCAGAGTCAGGGAAGAAGAGGCTGCCCGCCGATGCCTGCACTCCCCACCCACCCTGCTCACCTCTGCTTTGTTCTCCATGGTCACAGCCAGCTCCACCAGCTCCCCTAAGCAGAAAGTACCTCCGTGGTCCTCAGCATCCTCATCTTCAAGCATCTCGTTGGTCACTCCGGGTCCACAGGTGCCCCTTGCCCAGTTCCTGCTAACCACCCGCTTTTCCTGCAGAACGAAGACCCTCAGGCCACATGAGCAGTGCTGGGCAGGACCTGGGTACTGGGTCCTCTCGGTGGTTCCCCAGGCCTGGGTTCTAACCCCAGCCCTCCCTGCATTCCCCACAGAGGAGCTGACTCCCACAGGCTGTTCACATGCCAATGGCATGAGGTTATCCAGGGCCCAGGGCCACCCAGAGGCCCAAGATGCCACAGTGGCCCCCGTCATCTCTGAGCTGGGAAACCCAGAGCACTCAGACAATGGGTCTCTGTCCCTCAGACACTGCTCCTGGCATTCAGCCCCAACTTCTCTGTCCCCCACTTCCTGCAGGGTTTTAGCCCCTGGGGCTTGAGGTTTAGGAGTGACGTGTGCTGAGTGGCCTGTGCTTTGTGGCGTAGGCGCAGGGCTGTGGACGGGAAAAGGGTATAAGGAGGCTTCTACTGGGGGTAGGGGAGCTTTCAGCTGTGGCCCTTTGGTGGGGACAGCAGTGGTTCTACTGCAGGAGGTTGGGAGCTGACGGATGCACCCCGGAACAGTTAGTAGAAGAAGGGAACAGAGGCAGCTGTCTTCCCCTGACGTGGTCTGGGCCTCCACCTGCTTGCTACGATCCCTGTCTCCCAGGGTGAGGCTTACACCAGGAACTTGGCTGATGGTAACGGTGAGGCCATCGGGCCGGAGGAGTGCTGGTGTGGTCACAGCCATGCCCCCCTGCTCTGCCTGCCGACGGTCCTCCTGGATCTCCTGTGGGAGGGCCCGGGGTCAGCACACGCCATGGCCCCCCAGGTGCACAGAGACACAGACGCTGACAGGCCTACACGGAGAGACACCAGTGGGACACCAGGGGGCAGAGGCGCCACATCACACATCCCCAGGACCCTGACCAAGCCTCTAAGAGGGACCATACCCACCCTACCCCTGGCCCCAGCCCCAGAGGCGCATTCCTGAGCCTGCAGGGAGAGACCATCATGTGTGTGTGCGGCAACCAGGGAGTGGCAGCCAAGCGGGTCCTCCCGGCCCTGTGGCAGCCCACTCACCTGGTACCTGCGGAGCAAGGCCTGGTTCTTCTTGCGCAGGGCAACTATCCTCCGATCCAGCTCTGCGTCCTTCTCCTGCCTGCTCATGGGGGATTCAGCTCTGGCAGGCCCCTGCAGAGGCAGGGAACCCAAGCCCCTGACTTCCGGGTCCCCCTCTCACCAGTCCCCAGCTTTCACATTTTTACCACCCAAGGAACAGATCCCAGACCCACAGCTAAGGTCACCCAGGAAGGAAGGGGATTGCTCGGGGAGATGGCCCAAAGAAGGCCCCAAGCCCCCATTCCAGCTAGGCCTGTCTGCCTGTCCCTGCCTCCTCAGGGGGCTCAGGTCAGGGCCTCATACCCCAAGCCACAGCTCCCAGCACTGGGCTGCCCCTCCCCCAGCTCTCCAGGGAGCTTCACTGCTAAGCAGAGCCTGGAATGGGAGTTATAAATGGCTCTGGCAGCGGAACCTGCCGTGACTGGGAAGCTGCCAGGGGATTCGGGAGGTCGAGGGGGGAGCTCTTTGACTCCCAGATCCACAACCAGAGAAAAAGGAGAGGCCCTGGCTCCGTCCTGGGCTCTCAGGCCCTGGACCCCACACCCAGGCCTGTGCCCAGCCTGGAGGAAAGAGCCGCTCCCACAGGCCCAGCCTCTCCAGGCCGAAAGCTGCTGGTAGTCGGGGCGGAGAAAGCCAGCTCCCCTGGCGGCCCCAGCCCGGGAGTCACCCTGGGCAAGCCATGTCTCTGCATCAAGATTCCAGGTTCCTCCCTGTCTGGATGCAGGGTCTCTGTTGTGACCCATCTAGTCACAGCCCTCTTTCTCCCAGCCCCAGCTGTCCCCAGCTGCCCCCAAAGGGTGGCTGCCTGGTATCCCAGCCCCCTCCCAGTCCCAAGAAGCCCCCTGCCAAAGGCAGACTGCCACTCACAGCCGAGTGCATGGCAACAGCGGGCACCGACAGAATTCCAGAGCAGCCCCTGGGGAGCCAGAGTGGGAAGAAAGCTGGAGCCACCGGAGCCGGGCCTCTGCCGGCCTCTCCCTGCCGGCTTCGCTGCTCAGCACACGAGATCATGTTGTGATTACAAAAGACTCCTCTGGGCTCCCCGCCAGGAACGTCGGGCCGCCACCCCCACCCTTCCACTCTCAGAGGGCGAGGACCAGGGCACTGGCAGCTGGCTGGTCCTGTCTAGCACCTCTCCCTGCCCCACCCCAGCGTCCCCAGACAGATTGGTAAGGACTTCTCCCTGGTGGGTCAAGCCCACACAGGAGGCCTGGCTGCCTGGGCCCCAGCAGGACCCTAGCCTGGGCCTGCCTGCAGACAAGATGGACAGCCAGCGTAGGCCTCTGTGCCTCCCATGAGTAGAAAAGGCCTACAGCACACAAACGCAGCTCCCCTCTCCTGCTCCTTCTCCTCATCAACCTTGGTTTAAGTAATTCAAAGGGATCAAGAAGCTTACCTCCCCTAGACCACCAAGTACTACCACATCCCTAAAATGACAACACTAGTCATTCATTCTTTTAGGTTGGACATTGTCTTCTCTGTGCAGTCATGCACCATATAGCGACATTTCACTCAACAATGGATCACATATATAATGGTGGTCCCATAAGATTATAATGGAGCGAAAAATTCTTATGGCTTAGTGACATTGTAGCCATCATACCATAATAGCACAAGGCACTACTCATGTGCTTATGGCGATGCTGGTGTAAACAGACCTACGGCATGCCAGTCATACAAAAGTATGGCACATACAAGTATGCGCAGTACAGAATACCCGATAATGATAATTAACAATTATGTTACCGGCTTATGTATTTACTATACTACAGTTTTTATCATTATTTTAGAGTGTATTTCTTCTACTTACAACAACAAAAAAAAAGTGTACTGTAAAACCACCTCAGGCAGGTCCTTCAGGAGGAATTCCAGAAGGCATTGTTATCATAGGAGATGACAGCTGCAGGCCTGTTAATGCCCCTGAAGACCTTCCAGTGGGACAAGATGTAGGGTGGAAGACAGTGATGCTGATTATTTTGACCCTGTGTAGGCCTAGGCTAATGTGTGTGTGTTAGTTTTAAGAAAAAAATTTAAAAGTTAAAAAAAGAAAAGTTTCAAAATAGCCAAAAAACTTATAGAATAAGGATATAAAGAGAAAATATTTCTGTATAGCTGTACAATGTGTTTGTGTTTTAAGCTATGTGTTATTACCAAGACAGTCAAAAAAATGTTTTAATTAAAAGTTTATAAAGTAAAACAAGTTACAGTACGCTAAGGTTAATTTATTACTGAAGAAAGAAAAATATATTTTTTTAATTTTTCATTTTTTGAGACAGGGTCTCACTCTGTCACCCAAGCCAGAGGTCAGTGACATGATCATGGCTCACTGCAGCCTCAACCTCCTGGGCTCAAGGGATCCCCCTGCCTCAGCCTCCTGAGTAGCTTGGACAACAGGCACATGCCACCATGTCCAGCTAATTTTCAAATTTTTTGTAGAGAGAGGGTCTTGCTATGTTGCACAGGCTGGTCTTGAACATCTAGACTCAAGTGATCCTCCTGTCTTGGCCTCCCAAAGTACTAGGATAACAGGCGTGAGCCACCATGCCTGACCAAAAAATCATTCTTATAAATTTAGTCTAAGTGTACAGTGTTTATAAAATCTATCATAGCAGATGGTAATGTCCTAGGCCTTCAGATTCACTCACCACTCACTCGGTGACTCATCAGAGCAACTTCTAGTCCTGTAGGCTTCACTCATGGTAAGTGCCTTATACAGGTGTGCCATTTTAAACCTTGTACACCATATTTTTACTATATCTTTTCTATGTTTAGATATGTAAACACTTAGCATTGTGTTACAGCTGCCTACAGTATGCAGTACAGTAACCTGCTGTACAGATTTGTAGTCTAGGAGCAATAGCTACACCATGCAGCATGGGTGTGTAGTAGGCTGTACCATCTAGGTTTGTGTAAGTGCTCTCTGTGGTGTTCACACAATGACAAAACCACCTAACAACATATTTCTCAGAACATAGCCCTGTCATTAGGAGACGCGTGACTATGTTTTAAAGCACAGCCACTCCCAGGAGGCTCTGTTGTTTGGGTCTCTAGCCCTTTGGTATGGCAAGCCAGGCCTTCCTCCAGGGGCCTTGCTATGGCAGCTCAGAGCTGGTCAACAGCCTTCCTCCGTCGGGCCCTATGTCTGGGCCCTTCCTGGCCTTGCTCTCCAAGACTGGCTTTTTCAGCCTCTCTGAACCCAGCAAAGGAATCAGCCCTTCTCAGGAAAGCACCTCCCCCATATCTTCCTCATACAGCTGAGGCTGGTATGAGGGGGAGGGTCTGCCTGGCAGTACCACCCTAGAGCCTCTGGGACTCAAGGCTTGGGGGTGCTGAGAGGAGGGTGGTCTTTCTGGACTAGGAATTCGTGGAGTCTGTTTCCTCAGCTACAAGGCCCTGACCTCCAGGCCCTCAGGTGAGAATCAGAAGCCCCTGCATTCCCCACATCCCTGATTGACCAGGCCAGTTTCCCAGACGCCACAACTTGTCCCCTCTGTCTCCAGAGCAGAAACCCTGCTGCCTTCTTTCTCTTCCCAGACCCACCCAGGCAGCCGGAGGTCCAACCTCCACCCCTCCAGAACTGCCCTTTCCTCCCCACTCCCTCCCCCAGCTCCACCAGGCTTAGCCCCCTTCCTGTCCAGGCCTTCGCACAGCACCCCGGCCCCACACCCCATCTCCACCACCCCAGAGTTCCCATCCTGCTTGCAAATGCCACTGCGCTCTCCCTTCCTTTCCTGCCGGATGTCCCCACTGAGTCAGACTCGTCAACCTCTCCCAGCAACCATGACGCACCCAGGCTCTGTGCCCTGTGCCTCTCTCACACACATATACACACTCTCTCTCTTCTTCTCCCACCCGCTCTGCGTCCTGCCCCACACATGGACTGAGTTCCAGGGCAGCCTCAGGAGGCTTCAGAAGCCTCCAGAGGCCTCAAACTTCCCTTCACGTGCCCTGCACTGTGTTGGAGGTGGGAGGCCTGCGGAGCACTTGCTGGGGAGGGAGACCTAATGCTCTCCAGCCTCTTCAGAACTCAGGCCCAGACCAGGTCTGGGGAGGAGATGTGTAGATGGAGGAAGCTACAGGGATAAGGCAAGGTCTGTGTACCCACCTCCCCCATTTCCAGACAAAGCAGGGGCAAGAGAGCAGCAGGGGAGTAAAGGTATGGGCACAGGCTCATCATCTATGGGATGGCCACTCAGCTCTTCTGGAAGGGCCTGCAGGAACACACTCCCCTCACCCAGGGCAAAGGCCTTCTGGTCCATCAGGCTGGAGGGGTATGTGCCCAAGACAAACCAACAGTCATACGGGGGGTACCAGCAGCTGCTGGCTGTGTGTTTCCCAGTGTTATTCACACAAGACGTCATACCTCTGAGCAGCCCCCACAGTCTCCCACTTTCCCCAGAGTCTGCGGTTGACCTGTCTGCTCTCCATTACACAGAGGCTCTCTGAGGGCAGCAATGACATGCCAAGTGCCTCTGGATCCCCAGTCCCTGGCACGGTGCCCCTGCATACTAGAGAACCTCCATCAGCGCTTGCAGGCTTGCAGAATGAAGACATGCGTGAATTGTGCTTGCCATCCTGTGCATAGCTGTGGGTATCCTGTGCATAGGCTGTGACTGCCTTTCTGTCCACCTAGAACGTACGCAGCCCTCAGGGAGCCGGTGGGTGGTAAAGACGCCCTAAGAGTGCCCCCCTCTGTCCTGGGGAGAAGCCCACAGGAAGCAGAAGAGATGGAGAAGGATCAGCTTGCCATCCCCATGAGACTGTGTGTCTGTTTTTCTGTGTCGCCACTAAGGGGCAGCAGAGTGACAACAGCCTGTTTCTGGGTGCGGGAGGCAGTTCCCTTCCTCTGTTGTTGGGCAGGTCCTCCCCCAAGTCCCTGTAACCTCCACCTCCCAACTCCATCAGACTAGAGAAACCATCCAGTTGTAGAAGACTTATTTTATTGATGAGGAAGCTGAAGCCCAAAGAGGTGTTGCCCTCTGCCCAGGTGGCACAGCCTTTCTGACGCCACTGAGGCCACACACCTGAGCACTGCCTCCTGCCCAGGCCGCCTTCACCAGCTGCCCCGCCAACGCCATTCTGCTGATCCTTCCCTCTGTGCCCTCCCTCTCTCCACCTGGGGTTGGGCTGGGTGTCCCAGCACCTCGGGCACAGGCTCTTCCCTGTGGTCCCCCACCCTCCCAGGCCACCTGCTGGCTCAGGGGATACCCCTGAGGTCCAGAAGCGACGTACCTGGACCCCATTCGTGGTCCTCAGAGCACAGACCTGGGGCCAGCCCTCAGGACGAAATGGCTGCAAGCTGGGATTCTCACTGAGGAGAAAGAGGGAAGGGGGCTGCAGGCGAGGCAAGACCCTCCGAACGACACACGGAGACACTGCGCCCCTGGGAGCACAGACCTGGCAGAGGCTGCACCCACGAGAGCCGCACTGCTCAGACCTCATTCTGTTTCCGGAATGCTGCCCCTGCAGCTGGACCAATGAAACATAAGCAAGCCGGCCCCTGCCCTTCCCCTCAGCTTTGTCAGAAGATGGCATGAGTAGTGGGTGGATTCCAAATGAACTTCACCCCTTACTGGCTGTGTCCCTTCTCTCTCTGGCCCTCATCTATAAAATGAGGTGTACCTGCTTCACAGGATCATCTGGAGAGGAAATGAAATAACATGGGTAAACATCCGTATCTGGAACAAAGTGTGCCCAGAGTAAGGCTCAAAACAGCTTTCTTGCCTCAGGTAACTTCTTGATGGCCACCTTCTGGATGCTACCTCTCCAGCAGCCTTTGAGGGGCCCAAAGGCTGCCTGCTACTAGCCTGCTTGTGCCTGAATACATTAAGACTTCTGGGTTATGGAGACCATCTGTGATCTGGTGGGGCAGACCCTGAGGCACTCCCTCAGCCACCTCCCTTCAGGTCTCCTGCCCAGCACACCCTCTCCAGGGAGTCCTCCCTGTCCCTCTTTGTCCCCTGTGAAGTCCCAGGCCCTGGTTGCCATCTGTCCCCAACCAGCACTGGTGCTTCTGGAAGCAGTCCCTGCACTTTACCTGCCTCTGGATCCCCCTAGGCCCAGTTCTAGGATCATACCCCAGTGTTCAGGAACCATTCTTCTTGGTGGAGGGCCAAGCCCTAAGAGGTCACTGGTGCCACTAGCCAGCCCTGGGGGTGTGGGTGAGTATTGAAGAAGACAGTGAGCCAGGCTGGACTGCATGAGAGCCCAACTAGAAGGCAGGGGGAACCTCCAGATAGAAAGGGGTCAGAGAGTGGTTTAAACCACAGCATTACTTTCCTGCAAACCCATCCTCCCTCCCTGCCCCACCATGGCGATTCTTGTCTCAAGAAACTGCTGTCCTGGCTCCTAGGACTTGAGGTATGGTCAGGCCAGGGCTGGTCCTGGGTGGGGAAAACTCAAGACTGCATGAGGCGGGGCTGGAGGGACCAGCCTTGGGCAGGCTCAACTGCCAGGGACAAAGTCTGGGCCACACCTTTCGAAGGAACACATATACTAGAGCAGGGCGAAGCCCAGGCTGAAGTCCTTTGAGGCATTAGAAGCAGAAGGAAAGCTGGACCAAGGACACATTCCTCCATTCTGCTCTCCAGGACATAACCAGTGCTGGGGCATCCCGAACCTTCCAGCGTCAGACCCAGCAATAGGAGGTGAACGCTGGCGTGGACCTGAGCCCCTGAGGTCTCCCTTGTTTGTTGGTGCTCTGTTCCCATGCACCAACATTGGATCTGTTCATGGTGCAAAGGGGACTCATTGTGTTTTCCCAGAAGCCCCACCTTGACCCCCAGCCCAGAGCTGTCCACGAGCAGAGGCTGAGTGCTGCCCTGTTGGGGCTTGCCCATACCATGCCATGAACAGAGTACCTGCTGCGTGCTTCACCTGGCCAAGGCGATGTAGGAACCAGCAGGGAAAGACCTCAGAGGCACCTGCCAACACCAGGCTGCATTGGCCTGAGGCCCAGCCAGCACAGGGCTCAGGCCCACCAGGGCGTTTTCCAGAAGGAGATGAGCTTCAAGGGGATGAGCAAGATTCAGGCAGGGGGATGGGAGGAGAGGGCATTCCATGAATGCACGGGAGATAGCAGGATCGCAGGAGGCAGGGGAGTGGCAGTGGCTTTTACCTGCAAGAGGACATGAGGTTAGGAAGGTAGAGACCAGACGAGGGAGGTACTGGAAGGCAGACTTAGGAGCTGGAGTCATCCAGAGGGGCTGAAAGTTTTACAGCAGCTGCTGCTGAGGCCACCTCGTGGTTTAGGAAGCTGAAGCCAGAGTGGTCTAGATGGGTCGCACAGGGCAGGGGTAGGGTTGGGGGCAGTTAGGAGGCTGTGTCCAGATACTGGAGGGAGGCATCTGGACCTGGCAGGGCAAGGGGTGTCCAGGGAAAAGGTGAGCGGGAGAGCCTTCAGGAGGACTCAGAGTCTTGGCATGGCTGGTGTGACACAGTGGAGAGAGAAACGGCCTAGGCAGCATTAAACGCTCAGGCCTGGGGGCCCTCACAGAGTCAGGCACGGAACAGCCTGGCCTGATGTCTCCAGGAAGGGTGTCCGCTGGGCAGCAGAGGCTGGAAGTTCTGGGTGGGACGGTCTCTACCCCTTCTCTAGGCTTGTCACATGGGTCTGAGGCGGCATCTCTGGGGCAGGGAAAAGGTCCAGTGTGGCTTTGAGGCATGGAGAGAAGGGTAACTAGGAGGCTGAGGGAAGGGTGAGAGCCCAGGCCACTGAGGAGAGGGCATGAGCCTCTGGAGTGGCCTTAGGCGGTGTGACTCAGGGGCCTTCACCCAGCCCAGAGGTGGCTAGGCAGGAAAGGGCAACCAGGGCGAGAGAGCACGCTGAAAGGCCAGACCTGGACACCTGCGGGTGGGCAGCACGGTGACCAATTGTCCCCATTTGCCTGGAACACTCTCAGTTTTAGCACTGAAAGTTCTGAGTCTGGAACATGCCTCGGTCCTAAGAACACCTGGACGCTCGGCGCCCGGGGGTAAGAGGGGCTGCAGGAGGCTGGGGCAGGGAGGGGGCCTCTTGGGGGCCTGTCAGTGAAATGCTCTGAGGGACCAAAGGCCAAGGGTGCAAGGGAAGTGTTCTGCAGGCAGGTCCCCAGGGCTGGGCAAGGGAGCCTCTGATGAGGCATAGATGTCACCACTGATAACAGTAACAACCTGCACTCCAACGTCTAACACGGCCAGAGCCTCACACAGGTGATGCCATTAGATCTCTTCAGGCTCTGCAACCTGTGAATTAGCCAGGGCAGGTGCTATTAGCTTCTCTTTGAAGATGAAGGTCAGAGACCCGCCCAGGAGACCCGCCGTGGAAAACCTGTCCACCCAAGAAGTGGCGCCTGGCTGTCCTGCCTCCCTCCCCACCCTGCAGGGCAGCCCAGGAGGCAGAGGGGCCTTCCTGGTTCTGCTGACAGGCATTGGGGGTTCCAGAGAGGGCCTTCACTGTGTGTCCTCACCCTCCCAGAGCCCCCTCATGGCCTCCACTGCCCCAGGAGATGCCCTTCACCCTGATCTCCCATCTCCTCTTCCAGATCCCAGCCCCTCACCCCAGAAGTATCTCCTCTGGCTCCACAGAGCTCCCTTCTCCACCCTGTGACTTTCTAGTCGGGAAGTGCCACCACTGTCAGCCAGACGATAAGCCCGAGCACTTGGTGAGTGAAGGGGTGGCCTGCCCCTCCACACTTGTGGGTGCTTCTCGTTAGGTGGAA
>NW_016826071.1:0-264 GCF_001698545.2 Rhinopithecus bieti
TTGCAGATTAAAAGAAAACAGTGTTAGCAAACTTCTCAATGAAAAGAACAATGTAACTCTGTGAGATGAAATATGCAACACAAAGCAGTTTCTCTGAAACCTTCTTTTCGGTTTTAATCTGAAGATATTTCCTTTGTCACCATAGGCTTCAATGTGATCCCAAATATCCTATTGCACATTCCACGAAAATATCCCTTCTAAGATTCCCCAAAACAGTGCTATCAAACTGATCCATTGAAAGCATTGGTTTCTCTGTGAGATGAA
>NW_016826072.1:0-1801 GCF_001698545.2 Rhinopithecus bieti
TCTGCGAAGGGATATTAGGGAGAGAATTGAGGCCTATGCTGAAAATGGAAATATCTTCAGATAAAAACTAGAAATAAGATTTCCGAGTAACTGCTTTGTGATGTGGGTATTAATCTCACAGATTTAAACCTTTCCTTGGATTCAGCATTTCTCCATTCTGAGAATGGATATTTGGGAGCACATTGAGGCCAAGTGCGAAAAAATGAACATCCCAGGAAAAACTAGAAGGAAGCTATCTGAGAAACCACTATGTGATGTGTGCACTAATCTCACATAGTTAAACTTTTCTTTTGATTCAGCAACTTGGAAATACTGTTTTTGTAGAATCTGCGAAGGTATTTTGGGGTGCATTGACCCTATGGTGAAAAGAAAATATCTTCAGATAAAACTAGAAAGGAGCTTTTTCTGAGTAGCTGCTTTGTGATGTGTGCATTCACATCACAGAGTTAAATATTTATTTGGATTCAGCAGTTTGGAAACACTGTCTTTGTCCATTCTGCGAATGGATATTTGGGAGCTCATTGAGGCCAATGGTGAAAAAGCAAATATCCCAGGATAAAAAGTAGAAGGATGCTATCTGTGAAACTGCTTTGTGATGTGTTCATTCACCTCACAGAGTTAAATATTTCTTTTCATTCAGAAGTTCAGAAACACTGTTTTGTTGTAGAAACAGTGAAGGGCTATTTGTAGTGCATTGATGTCTGTGGTGTAAGAAAAAATATGTTCGTATAAGAAGTAGAAAGAATTTTTCTGAGAAAGTGCTTTTTGCTGTGCACATTCATCTCACAGAGATAAACATTTATTTTGATTCAGCAGGTTGGAACCAGTTTTTGTCCTTTTGTCAGTGGACATTTGGAAGCTCATTGAGGCGAATGGCCAAAAAGTAAATATCCAAGGATGAAAACTAGAAGGAAGTAATCTCAGAAACTGCTTTGTGATGAGTGCATTCATCTCACCCAATTAAACCTTTCTTTTCATTCAGCAGCTTGGAAACACTGTTTTTGTAGAAGCTGAGTATGGCCATTTGGAAGCACATTGAGACCAATGGGAAAAAAGCAAATATTCCAGGATAAAAGTAGAGGGAAGTTATCTGAGAAACCACATTGTGATGTGTGCGTACACCTAGCAGAGTTAAAATTTTGTTTTCATTCAGCAGTTTGGAAAACTGTTTTGTAGAATCTGCAAAGGGATATTTGGGAGTACTTTGACATCTCTGGTGAAAAGAAAATAATCAGATGCACACTAGAAGGATGCTTTTCGAGAAATTGCTTTGTGATGTGTGCATTCATCTCACTGAGTTAAGCTTTTCCTTGCATTCAGCAGTTTGGAAACACTTTATTTGTCCATTCTGGGAAAGGCCATTTGGGAGTTCATTGAGACCAATGGTGAAAAGTGAATATCCCAGGATAAAACTAGAAGGAAGCTATCTGAGAAACCACTTTGTGATGTGTGCATTCATCTCCCAGAGACAAACCTTTCTTTGCATTCCAGAGTTTGGAAACACTGTTTTGTAGAAACTGTGAAGGGATATTAGGGTGTCAATTGAGGCCTACGGTGAAAAGGATATATATTCAGATAAAACTAGAAAGAAGCATTCTGAAAACCAACTTTGTGAGGTGGGTATTTATCTCACAGATTTAAACTTTTCTTTGGATTCAGCAGTTTGGATACACTGTTTTTGTCCATTCTGTTAATGGATATTTGACAGCTCGTTGAGGCCTATGATGAAAAGTGAATATCCCAGGATAAAACTAGAAGGAAGCTTTCTGAGAAACCACTTTGTGATGTGTGCATTCATCTC
>NW_016826073.1:0-634 GCF_001698545.2 Rhinopithecus bieti
ATCTACCAATAAAAGCTACAAAGAAACTTTCTGAGAAACTGCTTTGTAATGAGTGCATTCATCTCTCAAAGTTAAAATTTTCTTTGCATTCAGCAGTTGGGAAACAATCATTTACTCCGTTCTGTGAATGGACATTTGGGAACTCATTGAGGCCAATGGTGAAAAAACGAATATCCCAGGATAAAAACTGGAAGGAAGCTGTCTGAGAAACTGCTTTGTGATGTGTGAATTCATCTCACAGAGTTAAACTTTTCTTTCATCCAGCAGTTTGGAAACACTGTTTTCGTAGAATCTGCAAAGTGATATTTCGGAGGGTATTGAGGCTTGTGGTGATAAAGAAAGTATCTTCAGATAAAACCTAGAAAGAAGCTTTCAGAGAAACTGCTTTGTGATGTGTGCACTCATCTCACAGAGTTAAACTTTTCTTTGGATTCAGCAGTTTGGAAACACTGCTTATGTCCATTCTGTGAATGGACATGTGGGAGGTCATTGAGGCCAATGGCAAAAAAGCAAACATCCCAGGATAAAAAATGAAGGAAACTATCTTACAAACCAGTTCGTGTTGTTTGCATTTGTCTCTCAGAGTTAAACTTTTCTTTTCATTCAGCAGTTTGGAATCACTGGTTTTGTATGA
>NW_016826074.1:0-2386 GCF_001698545.2 Rhinopithecus bieti
TTATCAAATAGTAGAATGAATAACTTGAAGAGAGTCTATTTGTAAATATACAGTCAGAGGAGAAAAAAGGAAAAAGAATACTTAAACCAACAAAACATGCCTACAATTTAAGATAGCCTCAAAGGGCAAATTTAAGAGTTACTGGCCTTAAAGAGTAGGTAGAAAAAATCATAGTGGTAGAAATTTTCTTCAAAGGAATAATAACTGAGAACTTCCCAAACCTAGAGAATGATATCAATATCCAAGTACAAGAACGTTTCAGAACACCAAGCAAATTTAACCCAAAGAAGACTTCCTTGAAGCATTTAATAATCAAACTCTCAAAGGTCAAAGATAAAGAAAGGGTCCTAAAAGCAGCAAGAGAAAAGAAATAAATAACATGCAATGGATCTCCAATACATCTGGCAGCAGACTTTCTAGTGGAAGCCTTACAGTTCAGGAGAGAAGGAGAGAATGGCATGAAGTATTTAAAGAGCTGAAGGAAAAAAAAAAGAAACAAACAAACAAACTATTACTCTCTAATAGTATATCCAGGGAAAATATCCTTCAAACATGAAGGAGAAATAAAAACTCCCAGAGAAACAAAAGCTGGTAACAACTTAACACTATTCACACAAACAAACAAACACTCAAAAGAAAACTAATAAACTTGCCTTAACTTTGTCTCCTCTCTTTTACCTTTTCTTGTTTATATGTATATTTTATTGTACTGACTGTGTCTTAAAAAGTTGTAACTATTATTTATTTATTTATTTTGAGACAGAGTTTCGCTTTGTTGCCAAGAGGCACAACCTCGGCTCACTGCAAGCTCCGCCTTCCGGGTTCACCCCATTCTCCCGCCTTAGCCTCCTGCGTAGCTGGGACTACAGGCACCCGCCACCATGCCTGGCTAATTTTTTGTATTTTTAGTAGAGACGGGGTTTCACCGTGTTAGCCAGGATGGTGGCGATCCCCTGACCTCAAGATCCGCTCACCTCAGCCTCCCAAAGTATTATTTTTGATTTTCTTTCATTCGGTCTTTGTACTTAAGAGTTGTTTACATGGCACAGTTACAGTGTCATAGTATTCTGTGTTTTTCTGTGTACTTACGATTACCAATAAACTTTCTACCTTCAGGTGATTATTTAGTGCTCATTACTGTTTTCTTCTTTTTGATTGAAGTGTGCACCCTTTAGCATTTCTCGTAGGATGGGTTTGGTGTTGATGAAATCGCTCAACTTTTGTTTGTCTGGGAAAATCTTTATTTCGCCTTCATATTTGAAGGATATTTTCACCTCATATGTTATTCTAGGATGAAAGGCTTTTTTTTTTCCTTCAGCATTTTAAATATGTCATGTCATTATCTCCTGTTCTGTAAGTTTTTCATAAAACATTCTGCAGCCATTTGTATTGGAACTCCATTTATGTTGTTGGGTTTTTGTTGTTGCTGTTGTTGTTGTTGTTGTTGTTTCTTTACTCCTGCTGCTTTTAGAACCCTTTCTTTATTGTTGACCTTTGGGAGTTTGATTTTTAAATGCCTTGAAGTAGTCTTCTTTGGGTTAAATATGCTTGGTGTTCTGTTACCTACTTTTATTTGCATATTGATATCCTTAGGTTTGGGACATTCTCTGTTATTAACCCATTGAATATACTTTCAACTCCTATCTCTTTGACTCTTCTTTAAGGTCAATAGCCCTTAGATTTGACCTTTTCAGGATATTTTCTAGATCATGCAGGCATGGTTCTTAGGTTTTTTAAAATTCTTTTTGATATCCCCTGACTGTGTATTTTTAAATATCCTTTCCTCAAGCTCACTAATTATTTCTTCTGTTTTATCCAATCTGCTATTGAAGAACTCCAATGCATTCCTCAGTACACCAATGGCATTCTTCAGCTCCAGAACTTCTGCTTGACTCTTTCCACCCCTGGTCAAGAGGAGTACTGGCCAGACTAACTATGTTGCCTTTAGGCCCAAGGTCTCTTAAGTCAGCTTGTGGTGAATGCTGCCTGGCCTGGTACTCACCCTTCAGAACAGTTGGCCTCTCCCTGGCCCAAGGCAGGTCCAAAAGTGTCATGTAAGGGTCAAGCCCTGGAATCAGGGACCCCAAGAGCCTGCTTGGTGCTCTGTGCCCCTGTGGTGGTGTTGATACCTGCTTTTTTCAAGCAGTTTTGCGCCAAAGCCACGCAGGTGGTAAAGTGCTGAGTCTCACCTGAAGCCAGCAAGTCTCAAAGGCCCACTAAGGCCTATGATGTAGTATCTGGGTATCACTGCTGGTTATTCAGGGCCCAAGACCTCTTCAGTTAGTAGATTATGAATGCTGCCATGACTGTGTGTGTTTTTTTTTTTTTTTTTTTTTTTTTTTTTTTTTTATAAGACGTTTTTTTTTGTTTTGTGCAGTGACTTTAT